>NC_081569.1:26775034-26815807 GCF_022355385.1 Mustela nigripes
GGTGCAGCCTCTTTGGAGAACAGTGTGGAGATTCCTCAAGAAATTAAAAATAAAACTTCCCTATGACCCTGCAATTGCACTCCTGGGTATTTACCCCAAAGATACAGATGTAGTGAATAGAGGGGCCATCTGTACCCCAATGTTTATAGCAACAATGGCCACGGTTGCCAAACTATGGAAAGAACCAAGATGCCCTCAACGGACAAATGAATAAGGAAGATGTGGTCCATATACACTATGGAGTATTATGCCTCCATCAGAAAGGATGATTTCCCAACTTTTGTAGCAACACGGATGGGACAGGAAGAGATGAAATAAGTCAAGTGAAATAAGTCAAGCAGAGAGAGTCAATTATCATATGGTTTCACTTATTTGTGGAGCATAACAAATATCATGGAGGACAAGGGGTGTTAGAGAGGAGAAGGAAGTTGGGGTAAATTGGAAGGGGAGGTGCATCATGATAGACTATGGACTCTGAAAAACAATCTGAGGGGTTTGAAGTGGCGGGGGGGAGGGAGTTCGGGGTACCAGGTGGTGGGTATTATAGAGGGCACGGATTGCATGGAGCACTGGGTGTGGTGAAAAAATAATGAATACTGTTTTTCTGAAAATAAATAAAGTAATTAAAAAAAAAAGAATGCTGGATATAAGAGCACTTTACGAAACCCAACAGTGCTCTTGTACACCGGCAATAAAACAAAAAAGGTATCATTTACAGCATAAACTATGAGCAGATATCAAAATTAACAAATACTTATGATTTTTATAAAAAGAATTTCCAAATCTATTAAAATGAAAAATGAGAATGTAGATATTCTCATAATAAAAATATCAAATCTTCCCAAGCTAAATGTGTAAATTCAATGCAATCCCATTAAATTTCAGCTGAATTTTTAAGAAGAATTTACTGCCTCTAAAAAGTCATGGAAGAATAATAGTTCAGGGGCGCCTGGGTGGCTCAGTGGGTTAAGCCGCTGCCTTCGGCTCAGGTTATGATCTCAGGGTTTTGGGATTGAGCCCCACATCGGGTTCTGCTCAGCGGGGAGCCTGCTTCTCTCTCTCTCTCTGCCTGCCTCTTGGCCTACTTGTGATTTTTCTCTGTCAAATAAATAAATAAAATCTTTTTTTCTTTTTAAAGAGTTCACAAATAAAGTCAAATTTTTTGTTCTAATACAATGAAATTACTTAAATACGTGTGTAGATTATATATGACATATACGATATATAAATACTGTATGTAAATTTTTTCCTTTTTAACTTAAATTTTGATAGTTAACATATAGTGCAATATTAGTTTCTGGATTAGAATTCAGTGATTCATTATCTAAAAGAAACACCCAGTGCTCATCATAAGAAGTACCCTCCTTAATACCCATTATCCATCTAGCTCAGTCCTACTTGCCTCCCTCCATCAAACTTCATTGTTCTCTGTCATTAAGAGTCTCGTAAAGGTGTTATATGCAACTAATGAGTTGTTGAACGCTGCATCAAAAAGCAATGATGTACTGTATGCTGGTTAACTGAACATAAAAAAAAGTCTTTAATGGCTTGATTTCCTCTCGCCTTTTTTTTCTTTTCCCCCTTCCCATTCACTCATCTATTTTCTTTCTTAAGTTCCACATATGAATGAGATCATATGGCATTTGTCTTTCTCTGATTTATTTCACTACGCATAATACACTCTAGCTCTATGCATATTATTACAAATGGTAGACTGCTTTCCTTTCGATGGTTAAATAATATCCCATTGTATGTACGTGTGTGTGTATGTGTGCCACATTTTTTCAAATTTTTAAATATTCAATTAACATACAGTGCATTATTAGTTTCAGAGGGAGAATTTAGTGATTCATCAGTTGTGTATAATACCCAGGTTCATTACATTACATGCCCTCCTTAATGCTCATCACCACATCCCTCCACTCACTTTACCTCCAGCACTTGCAATTTACTTCTTACAGTTAAGAGTCTATTATGGTTTGTTTCCCTCTATGATTTAGTCCTATTTTATTTTTAACTCCCTTTCTCTATGATACTTTGTTTTGTATCATAAATCCCACATTTATGAGTGAAATCATATAATTGTCTTTATCTGCATGACTTATTTCCCTTAGCATAACACTCTCCAATTCCAGGCACATCACTGTGAAGGGCAAGATTTCAATTTTTGATGGCTAGGTAGTATTCCTGTGTGTGTGTGTGTGTGTGTGTGTGTGTGTGTGTGTGTGTTTGCTATAAACACTGGAGTGCAGGTGCCTCTTCAGATCACTGTTTGTATCCTTTGGGTAAATACTCAGTGGTGAAGTTGCTGGGTCCTATGGTGGCTCTATTTTTACCTTTTTGAGGAACATCCATACTGTTTTCCAGTGTGGCTGTACCGGCTTGCATTTCCACAGGCAGTGTAAGAGGGTTCCCTGTTCTTTGCATCCTTGCCAACATTTGCTGTTTTCTGACTTGTTCACTTTAGCCATTCTGACTATGTGAGTTGGTATCTCACATAGTTTTGGTTTGTATTTGTATTTCCCTGATGCCAAATGATGTGGAGCACTTTTTCATGCGGCTGTTTGCCATTTGCATGTCTTCCTTGTAGAATGTCTGTTCATGCCTTCTTCTCATTTGACTGGATTGTTTTTTGGGTGGTGAGTTTGAAAAGTTCTTTACAGATATTAGATACCAGCCCGTTATCTGATAGAACATTTGTAAATGTCTTCTCCCATTTTGTAGATTGTCTTTGGTTTAGTCAACTTGTCCTTTGCTATGCAAAGCTTTTCTCTTGATGAAGTCCCAAAAGTTCATTTTTGCTTTTGTTTCTCTTGCCTTTGAAGATGTGTCTAGCAAAAAGTTGCTGTGGCCGAGGTCAAGAGCTGCCTGTGTTCTCCTCTAGGACTTTTGATAGATTCCTATCTCACATTTAGGGCTTTCATCTGTTTTGAGTTAATTTTTGTGAAGGTGTAAGACAGTGGTTCACTTTCATTCTTCTATACATGGCTCTCCAGTTTTTCCAGTACCATTTGTTGAAGAGACTGTCCTTTTCTCATCAGATATTCTTTCCTGCTTTGTGGAAGATTAGCGGGCCACACAGAGGAGGCCACACATTTCTGGGTTACCTATTCTGTTCCACTATCTATATGCCTGTTTTTGTGCTCGTACTATTCTGACTTGAAATGATGATTACATCTTTGTAATTTTGCTCAAGGTCCAGAGTTGTGATGCCACCAGATTTGGTTTGCTTTTACAACTTTCCTCTGGCTATTTGGGTTGTTTTCTCAGTCCATACAAATTTTAGGGTTGTCTGTTTCACTTCTGTGAAAAATATTGACGATATTTCCATAAGGACTGCATTGAATGTACAGATCACTCTGGGTAGCACAGACATTTCAAAAATGTTTGTTGTTCCAATACATGTACATAGGAAGTTTTTCCATTTCTTTTGTGTCTTCCTCTATTTCTTTCATAAGTGTACTATAGTTTCCAGAGTACAGATCCTTTTTCCCTTTGGTTAGGTTTATTCCTATGTATCTTATGGTTTTTGGTGCACGTGTAAATGGGAGCAATTCCTTGATTTCATTTTCTTTTTTTTTTTTTTTAATGTTTTTTTTTTTTTTTAAAGATTTTATTTATTTATTTGACAGAGAGAGATCACAAGTAGGCAGAGAGGCAGGCAGAGAGAGGAGGAAGCAGGCTCCCTGCCGAGCAGAGAGCCCGATGCGGGACTCGATCCCAGGACCCTGAGATCATGACCTGAGCCGAAGGCAGCGGCTTAACCCACTGAGCCACCCAGGCGCCCCCTTGATTTCATTTTCTGTTGCTTCATTGTTGGTGTACAAAAATGCAACTGATTTCTGTGTATTGATTTTACATCCTGCCACATGACTGAAATCCTGTATGAGAGCTAGCAATTTTGGGGTGCAGTCTTTGGATTTTCAACATAGAGTGTCATGTCATCTGTGAAGTGTGAGACTTTGACATCTGTTGTGCTGATTTGGATGCCTCTTATTTCTTTTTGTTGTCTGATGCTGAGGCTAGGACTTCTAGCAATATATTGAGCAACAGTGGTGAGAGTGGACATCCCTGTCGTGTTCCTGACCTTGGGGGGAAAGCTCTCAGTTTTTCCCCCTTGAGGATATTCATTGTGGGCTATTTGTAGATGCCTTTTATGATACTGAGGTGTATTCTCTCTATCCCTACACTGCACAGTTTTTATCAAGAACAGATGTTATATTGTCAAATGCTTTTTATGCATCAAGAGGATCATAAGGTTTTTGTCCTTTATTAGTGTGATGTATGCACATTGCTTGATTTGTAGATGTTGAACCAGCACAGGAATAAATCCCACTTGATCCTAGTGAAAAATCCTTTTAATGTATTGTTGGATCCTAAGAGCTAGTATTTTGATGAGAATTTTTCTATCCATCTTCATCAGAGATTTCGTCTGTAATTCTTTTGGTGGGGTCTTTGGCTTTGGGACCAAGATAATGGGGGGCACCTGGATGGCTCAGTTGGTTAAGTGTCTGTCTTTGGCTGAGGGTATGATCCCAAAGTCCAAGGACTGAGTCCTGAAATCAAGCCCCACATCGGGCTCCCTGCTCAGTGGGGAGTCTGCTTCTCCCTTTCTCTCTGCTCCACCCCCTACTCATATTTTCTCTCACTCACACTCTCAAATAAATAAATATTTAAAAAAAAAAAAAGGTAATGCTGGCGTTACAGACTGAGTCTGGAAGTTTTTCTTCCATTTCTACTTTTTCAAACAGCTTCAGAAGAATATGTTTTAATTCTTCTTTAAATGATGGGTAGAATTCCGCTGGGAGGACCCCTGGACCTGAACTCCTTTGTTGGGAGATTTTTTATTACTGCTTCAATTTCCTTGCTGGTTATGCATCTGTTCAGGTTTTCTATTTCTTCCTGTTTCAGTTTTGGTAGTTTATGTTTCTAGGAATGCATCCATTTCTTCCAGATTACCTAATTTGTTGCAACACAGTTGCTCACAATATTCTCTTAAACTTTGTTGTTGTTGTTGTTGTTTGTATTATCAGTGTTGGTTCTGATCTCTTTATGATTTATTTGGGTCCTTTCTCTTTCTTTTTGATAAGTATGGCTAGGGGTTTATCAATTTTGTTAATTCCTTCAAAGAACCAGTTCCTTGTTTTGTTGATTTATTGGGTTTCTTTTTTGTTTGTTTGTCTCTCATTGATTTCTGTTCTAATCTATATTATTTCTCTTCTCCTACTGGATTGAGGTTTCATTTGCTGGTCTTTCTCTAGTTCCTTCAGGTATAAAATTAGGTTTTGTATTTGAGACTTTTCTTGTTTCTTGAGAAAGGCTTGCATTGCTATATACTTCCCTCTTAGGACAACCTTTGCTTCCTCCCAGAGGTTCTGAACTGTTGCGTTTTCATTTCCATTTGCTTCCATGAATTTTTAAATTCTTCTTTAATTTCCTGGTTGACCTGTTCATTCCTTAGTAGGATGCTCTTTATCCTCCATGTATTTGTGTTTTCTCCAAATTTTTCCTTGTGATTCAGTTCAAGTTTCAAAGCACACTGGTTTGAAAATATGCAGGCAATATTCCCAATATTTTGGTACCAGCTGAGACCTGATTTGTGATCCTGTATGTTAATTATTCTGGAGAATGTCCCATATGCACTCAAGAAAAATGTGTATTCTGTTGCTTTAGGATGAAATGTTCTGAATAGATCTGTGAAGCCCACCTGGTCCAGTGTATCATTCAAAGCCCTTTTTTTCTTGTTGATCTTTGCTTAGATGATCTGTCCTTTGCTATGAGTGGAGTGTTAACGTCCCCTAATATTACTGTATTATTTTCAGTAAGTTTATTTGGTTTGTATAATTGGCTGCTCCCAATTTAGCAGTATAAATATTTATAACAGATTTTCTTATTAGATAAACCCTTTAATTATGATACAGTATCCCTCTTCTTCTCTTATTACAGTCTTTGGTTTAAAATCTAACTTGATATAAGGGTTGCTACTCCAACTTCCTTTGATGCACATTAGTATGATAAATGGTTCTCTATCCCCTCACTTTTTTTTTTTTTTAAGATTTTATTTATTTGACAGAGAGAGAAAGAAAGAGGGAAAACAAGCAGGGGGAGGGAGGAGGGAGAAGCAGGCTTCCTGCAGAGCAGGGAGCCCAATGTAGGGCTTGATCCTAGGACCCTGGGATCATGACCTTAGCTAAAGGCAGACACTTAACGACTGAGCCACCCAGGTTCCTCCCTCCCCCTCCAATCTGGGGGTGTCACTGGGTCTAAAATGAATCTCTTGTAGACAGCATATCGGGGTTCTTTTTAAATCTACTCTATTATCCTATGTCTTTCGATTGGAGCATTTAGCCTATTTACATTCAGAGTAATTACTGAAAGATATGAATTTAGTGCCATTGTTATTACCTGTAATGTCACTGTTTTGGTGTAATGCCCTTATTCCTTTCTGGTCTTTGTTACTTTTGGGCTATCTCTATGTTTATAGTACCCCTTTTAATACTTCTTACAGGGCTGGTTTAGTGATCACAAATTCTTTTTGTTTCTGTTTGTTTTGGCAGCTTTCTATCTCTCCTTCTATTCTGAATGACAGCCTTGCTGTATCAAGTATTCTTGGCTGCATTGTTGAATGTTGAATATATCATGCCTGTCCTTTCTGGCCTGTCAGGACTCAATGGCCAGGTCTGCTGCCAACCTTATGTTTCTACCCTTTGAGGTTAAGAACCTCTTGTCCCGAGTTGCTTTCAAGATTTTCTCTTTATTTCTGAAACTTCTAAGTTTCACTATTTTATGTCAAGGTTATTGATTTTGAGGGTGATTTTCTGTGCTTCCTGGACTTGAAAGCCTATTTCCTTCCCCAGGTTAGGGGATATCTCTGCTTTAATTTGTTCAAATAAACCTTCTGCCTCCCCGCCTTCCTTTGGGACCCCAATAATTCTAATATTATTTTGCTTTATAGTATTGCTGATCTCTTGAATCCTCCCCTGGTGATTCAGTAGTTATCTCTCTCAGTTTCCTTATTCTCCATCCTTTTGTCTTCTGTATCACTGATTCCCTCTTCTGCCTGATTTATCCTAGCAGTTAGAGTCTCCATTTTTTAATTGCATCTCAGTAATACCCTTTTTGATTTTGACCTTATTATATTTTAGTTCTTTTATTTCTCCAGTAAGGGATTCTTTATTGTCTTCTATGCTTTTTTCAAACCAGGCAGTAGCTTTATATTCATTGTTTGAATTCTAGTTCTGACATCTTACTTATCTCCATATTGATTAAATAACTGGAGTGAGTACTGCCTTTTGTCCTCTTTTTTGGAATGAGTTCTTCCACCTTGTCATTATGTCCAGAGAACTAAAGATGAAAGAGAGGGAAGATACAAAAACAGCAACAATGAAACCAGAAAAATACACACTATACAAATCAGTAGAGAACAGAAACCAAAGGAAAGAAAGAAAAATAAGAATAAATCAAACAGAATGTTGAACAGAAGAATAAACTATATTGTGGGTGTATTTTGTTTGTTAGAAGAAACTAGATCCCAAAATGGGAAAGAAAAACTTATATACACACAAAAATGTGGTTGAATACAATGAAAGGAAGCCAAAAATGAAAAAAATATTTATAAATCTTAAGTGAAAAAATGAAAGTTAAAAAAGACACAAGTAAAGAATTGATATGATAAGAAAACAGCTGAAAAGGATAAAATATAAAACTGAAGGACTAAAGAATGAGAGCAGAAAAACATACATTGGGGCGCCTGGGCGGCCCAGTGGGTTAAGCCGCTGCCTTCGGCTCAGGTCATGATCGCAGGGTCCTGGGATCGAGTCCCGCATCGGGCTCTCTGCTCAGCAGGGAGCCTGCTTCCTCCTCTCTCTCTCTCTGCCTGCCTCTCTGCCTGCTTGTGATCTCTCTCTGTCAAATAAATAAATAAATAAATCTTTAAAAAAAAAAAAAAAACATACATTAATCAGAAGAGAACAGAAACCAAAAAGAAAAGAAAAGGAAAAAAATGGGAATAAAATCAGATAAGAAGTTGAACAGAATATTAAACTAGATCCTGAGTGTATTTTGGTCTGTTTGTTAGAAGAAACTAGATCCTAAAATAGGTAAGATAAACTTATGTATATACAAAAAATTTAGTTGAATACAATGAAAGGAAGCAAAAAATAAAAAAATACATATATAAACCATAAGTGTAAAAATAAAAATTAAAAATGACTTAAAGAAAGCATTGATAAAATAAGAAAATAGCTGAAAAGGCAAATAAAATATAAAACTCAAAGATTAAGGAATAATAAGAATAAACCACAAATACTACATAAACTGGAGTTTTACAGTTCTGTATTATCAGTAAACTTGCTATTTACCAGAAGTTGCTGATAAGACTTCTGGGCGAGGGGCCTGTTGCATATTCCCTGGTGTCTTTGCCTGGGTGGAACTGAACCGCCCTTGCCAGGGGGCCAGGCTCAGTGTATACAGATCCAGACTGCACTTTGTAGTGCTCTTTTGCACCTTGAAGGCATTTTGCACTGATGTGGGGGATGAAAATGGTAGTGACCCAATCTCTAGACCCAGATCTAAAAGTTCATGCCTCCTACTTGAGCCCTCACAGAAGAGGAGTCAATCACTCATATCTCCCTGGCTTCTGTCCAAATTATGTGTTCACCCAGCCTGTGATGAACATTTTTCTCTCAGGCAAATAACCCTGATTCAAGTTTCCAAACTTATGGACTTTTGTGGCATGCACCCATACCACACCTCCTGGGAGACAGAGGAGGGTCTCCTTGTGGTTCACCCTCTTGCCGGACCCTTGCTCAGAAAGTGGTGGCACAACTATGCAGCGGTTTGCAGTTTGTGCCAACACCAAGCAGAAAGCCAGCACCTGAACTCACTGTTTGTAACCGGTTTCTCTGCTGGAAAGCTTGGGATCTCTGCTGCACTTAGGCACTCCCTTTCTTTTTGTGACCCCAGGGATCCTGAGACCATGCTGTCTCACCTGGGATTCCACCCTGCTCTGCCTCCTGAGCACATTTCAGGCAAACTTCTAAAAGTTCCAATTTTGTACTCTGCTGCCTGTAAGACATTTTGGTACCTGGCTTATGGAGGGTCTCTCCCCCAGTGGTTTATCTTGGGATATATCACCTCAGATTCATGTCTCCATACCTCCTACCTTACAAGTGGTTGTTTTTCTATTTGTAGAATTGTGCATTTCTTTCCTCAGATCTCTGGTTGCAGGTTTTCAGAATGATCTGACAACCATCTAGACGCTTTTAAGGGACAAAGAGCCCCTGAGAGAAACTAAGATCTCCAACTCCCTTGCCATCGTACCTCTGTTGCTTACCACATCTTCTTTATTGGACATTTGGGCTCTCTCCACAGTTTGACTATTGTTGATAATGCTGCTAAGCCAATTTTGAGAAAGTATAAAGGAAGTGATGGGGCAACTTGCCTTCTTGTGTTGCAATACATTATTATAAAGCCATATAAACAAAAACATTCTGTTCCTCAGCAACTCAGACTGAAGGGAGAGAACACAGTGTTCAGAAATACATATATACATGAAAATTTGATGTATAATAATAGAATCACAGAACAGTGTGGATAGAATGGGTTATTTACTAGATGCTTCTGGGAAAATTGGCTCATGATATTAGAGAAAGGTAAGTTAGACCCTTTAATCTCAGTTCATATGTAAAAATGGACCTGCTGGTCACTAAAGACCTAAACATAAGTTATAAAAAGGCAAACAGAAGAAAAATACAAGGGAATGTTTTTGTAGAAAAAAATACCAAGACCTAAATGTTTATCGTGAAAAAATTTACAGGTCTGAGTACAACAAAATAGTGAAAAATATCACAGATTTTGTTTGAAGTATCTCATGAAAAATGCTAATAGTAAGATGACCAGATAACTGCAATGTCCACACCTAGGAATTAATATCTAGACATACAATGAACTCTGGAGGATGGGGTTGGGAAGGAAATCATGAAACCCAAAAGAAAACAGGCAGAGGGTATCAATGGGAACTTCACAGAAGGGGCAAGACTGAAGGACCTGAGGAGCCACAAGTACTTATACTGAACACTCAGACAAATGCAAATTAAAACAAAAGCAGCCCAAATCAGAGAGGTGGATCTTACCAAGTAGGGAGTAGACTGTAGGCCAAGTCCAAAATGGGCATGGCACTAGGTAGAGGGGGCAAAAGCAGCTCAGGGACTGTCCACAGGGAAGTGATAATTTAAATGTGGTACTGCAAACTGCAGAAACCTATACAGCAGTTAGGGTAACAGAAAAGATGTTCACAGAGTTGACAGAGGCAGATTTAAAACAGAGATAAATAATAGAACAAAGTCTGCACATGGAATAATACCAGTACATAATTTTAAAACAGAAAGCACCGACCAACAGAGTGTATTTTATAAGAATGTGACTTGTGTGAGAATACAGGTATCAAATGCATTACAACAGGCACCTAGAACTGGGCTAGCCAAGAAAGGGAATGGGGAGCAAGAATCAGAAATAGCAGAACAGATGACATAAACCAAACTAAAAGTTCCTGCATAGACTAATAATGGCCACATTCTGCCATAAAGGTCTGATATAAAAACTAAAAAGGAAAGGATAGAAAAAACATGCCAGAAAATCATTACGATGCTAAATCAGCTTTAAATACTTTGTCTATTTAGCAAGGTTTGAGTTCAGTGGTCAGTCCGGTTACATATCCCAGCTTCTGGGGTTAGTTTCACAGCTACATGATCACAGAAATACCAATGTCACTAGGACTTTGTTTCCTTACCTACAAAAGGAGGAGTAGGATTAGATAATCTAATCTCTGAGGTTGCTTCCAATTCTTTCTAGAGTCTACCCATTCATAGTTCTTCACTAAAACTCAAACATTGCAATTTAAAATTCAATTGTACCAATCTTTCTTCTTTTTATTTGGTTATTAACTTTCGCAAAGTCAACCCTCCTCCAATAAAAAACAAACTGAAATATTTAGGATTAGTAAAGTTCTCGGAACTATCAAAAAAAACCACAACAGAATTTCACTCTAAATCACTTCAACATTAATTTTGTAGTGCCACTTCTTAGACACTACAGATCTACTAATGGTTTAAAAAGATTTATGAGGATGGCAGAGCTTTTTATATCTTAAATCACACAGAACTGATTCTCAAAGCGTGCTTGTACTATCATAAGAAAATGATGCATCTGAGAAAACAAAGTACCTTTCCAGCTGACACAAGGCCCCAGTTTTCTGTTTTGATCTTGTTCTTCTAACGGTGTCCTGTCCACCTGAATCCCAGAGTCTTCTCTACTTAAGGGATGTTGACCATCTTCATCTTCGCTGTCTTCAGACCAATTCTGATTAAAAAGGGAATACATCTTACTCTTAAGAATGTATGGTGACTGGAGCTATTTAGATGAAAAGATTAATAAAATTTCAGAAAAAAAGCAAAAATTACACCTAATGACACTTCTTTCTAAATTTGTTGAAAATTACTATGACAGCCTGGAATTATTTTTGGTGGCAAAACCTCCAAGGTTAAAAGATACTCCTTCAAGGATACTTACTTTCATTCCATTCAGCTTCCTAGTACTATTGATTCAGTGCAAAATCTTAATAAATCTTTGATAATAAACTAATTTAGTGAAGAGTGTTTTTGCTTTAGTTAAGTTGCTCTAGGGTGGAAGGAGCCACAAAAATAATGTATCCCTTGGCATATATTTATATTTTCAATAACAAAACTAATGCCACTTACTGGTGTGTCTACATTTGGACCAAGATCAATTTCTTCACCTTCCATCAAGTATTTTCCCCAGTCAAAATCATCTTTCTTTTCTAAAATGTAACAAATATTTTATCAGCATTATCACAAATATGTGGGGGAAAAGATCCCCAAACTATAGGAAAAAAGTCTAACAAAACCCAAAATAAAATGCACCCAGGAGATGACAAAGTTCAAAAATACTGAAACACTCAATAAATTGATATTCTAATACATTTTAAAATTTAACTTTATCTTCAAAGTGATTTTTCTCTTTATATAATCAAAACTAGTTTAAAGTCAGAACTTAAAATCTTAATTTGCAAATGTATCCAAAGCAAGAGAAATTTTTACAAGTTTTTATAAAATGTCTGATAAGTAATAAAAACAATTTCACTTTTGTTATATATTAAACATTTGGCAACATACCCACTTCTTTATCTCTTGGTGTTTCCACATAATTGCTGTTTGAAGGAGAATCAGATAGACACAGAAGAAGTGACAGTATGGAATAATGTGCATCTGTCTTTAAAACAAAAAATGAAGATATGAATCACTGAGGTTGGTGAGAGCTTTCAAAAGTAGTTTAAGAAAAGATAACCCTTTGTCAATTATGTCCCCAATATTTTTTCTAGCTTGAGAAATTGTGAATTGTATCTAAATAAATCCTAATCTCTAAACCTTTTTTAGAGTTCAAATGTGTACACATAAAAAAACATGTCAAAAATGCATTACCTGGGCTAGGCAAGATTGCAGAGGAGCGGGGGACTCTGTTTCAACCAGTCCCCTGAATTTAGCTAGATTATCTACCAAGCCACTCTGAAATCCATGAAATTAGCCTGAAACATAAGATTATGTGTCTGGATCTCTACGAGGGCAGAGGGACTGATGAGTCAAGAGGTATGAAGGACAGAATTGTGACTGCATGGGCAGATGTCAGAGGATAAACAGAAAAGGAGGGAGCTACCAGAAGCTAGCCATTGGAAAGCAATACCCCAGTGTAAGAGTGTCCTGTGCCTGGGGACCAGTGACAGCTTCCAGAGCAATGGTGGAGGCATGGGAAGGGCTTGATAACAGCACCTAAACAGAATCTAGGAGCTTAAGGGGAAACTGTCAGACCTGGGCAGCTGCAGGTGTGGACCTGTGTCAGCAGACCCAAGAGGCCCACCACCACCACCACCGGTTCTGTGACTGCCCATGCCCAAGAGGATCCAGTGCAGACCTGGGGGCTAGCTGCTGCCACCTGCCCAGACTGGGATTGCTCATGGTTTTGGAGGCACAAGGGGCAGAGACAACTGGTGCCTGGGTCAACCACTGAGAGCATCGTTGGGGACGTGTACCACCTATGGAAGACTGCAGTTTCCAGCGGCGCTTACAGAGGGAGAAACTGTTCCAGAGGATTCAGAGAGGAGCAGACTGTGGTTTCTCTCCTCTGGGGCTGAGGTCTGGATGCAGATATTTTCCTTTGCTCTGACCCCTTGAAAAGGTACGAAAGCCAGAGAACAAAAGCCATCAGAGAACAAAAGCCCAAAACACCAGTTTCCCAAACCCTTGATAGGGGGCAGGACAACTCCTCCCAAGCAGGGTTACCTGAAAAATAATGTGGCAGGCCCCTCCCCCAGAAGACAAGCTGGAAGAACAAGAGGAAGACAACCTGAGGTTCCTCTAAAACTGTAAAACCATGGATGGGACTGGAAGAGATTATGCTGAGTGAAATAAGTTAAGCAGAGAGAGTCAATTATCATATGGTTTCACTTGTTTGTGGAGCATAACAAATAGCATGGAGGATATAGAGAGATGGAGAGGAGAAGAGAGTTGAGGAAAATTGGAAGGGGAGGTGAACCATGAGAGATTATGGACTCTGAAAAACAACCCGAGGGTTTTGGAGGGGCGTGAGGTAGGAGGTTGGGGGAGCCAGGTGGTAGGTATTAAGGAGGGCACGGATGCATGGAGCACTGGGTGTGGTGCAAAAACAATGAATTTTGTTACACTGAAAAGAAATTTAAAAAACAAAAAAGAAAGAAAAAAAAAACTGTAAAACCCCAACACCAGGGGAAGAGTATATTGAGTACTGGTCTTGCCTCATAGCCTGTGTATTTCTTAGACACAATTTTTAAAAAATTCTTTTTCATGATTCTTCTGTGTTTTTTTTTCTTTTTACCTACTTATCATTCCAACTAGATGTTTAATACAACATACTTCATAGTAATTTTTAACTTGTACTTTTTCACACCCATACTTTTTTTTTCTTTTTTTATATATAGGGATATAAGCTTCCATGTAGTCCTTTTTTCCCTATTCAGTACTACCTTTTTTAATCTCCCTGTAACTCTGGGAAGTAGTGCTCTCTAACAAAGAGAACAAAAATACACCCAGGAAGAACTGAAACACCCTACCTCAACTGAGAGATTATAGCCCCCTTCACCTCACCATCCCCCCCACTTTTTTTGAACTTTATAAATCTTATTCTTGAGTTCATTTTGGCTGGGTTTTTTTGGATAGGCTTCTGATTGCTCTACATTTTCCCAGGGTGCTCCTTGCCTGGATTGTAGTTGATATTTTCAACTCCATATATCCCCTCAACCACCACTCAACAGAATGACAAACAAAAAAAAGAAAAGAAAGGAAAAAAAAGAAACAGACACAATGGCCTTTCCTGCAGACCTAATGGATATGGATATAAGCAGGATGTTTGAAATAGCCTTCATGGTAACAATTATTAAGACGATAGCATTGAGAAAACCACTGATGGCAACACAGAATCTCAAGGGCAGAAATGACAGCTAATCAGGCCGAACTTAAAAATGCTATGAATGAGAAAGAGTCTATAATAGATACTCTAGTTGCTAGGGTAAATGAGGCAGAAGAACAAATTAGTGATCTAGAAGATAAACTGATAGGAAGGAACAGGAGGAGGTCTGGAACCAACAGCTTAAAATCCATGAGAACAGACTTAGAGAAATCAATGACGCCATTAAACGTTCCAATGTCACAATTTTGGCGATCCCTGGGGGTGGGGGTGAAGAGAGAAAGAGGACTAGAAGATATATTGGAGCAAATTGTAGCTGAGAACTTCCCTAATCTGGGGAAGGAAAGAAGCATTTGTGTCCTAAGACTGGGAAGAACAGACCAATGCCCCCGCATGTAATACCAAAACTCACAAATCTTGGAACCAAGGAAGCCGCCCTAAGCGCAGTTAGGGGGAAGAGATTCCTTATGTACAGAGGAAGGAATGTCAGAATAATGTCAGACCTGTCCACAGACACATGGCAAGTCAGAAAGGTTTCTGTATATGGGCCAGTACCCTAGAAATACTGAACATTGATGAAAGAAATTGAGGAAGACACAAAATGATGGAAAAATATTCCATTCTCATGGATTGGAAGAATAAACTTTGTGAAAATATCTATCCTCCCCAAAGCAATTTACACTTCCAATGCCATCCCTATTAAAATACCATTGGCATTTTTCAAAGAGCTGGAATAAACAAGCCTAATGTTTGTATGAAACCAAAAAAGATGCCGAATCACCAAGGGAAAGATGAAAAAGAAAACCACACCTGGGGGCATCACATTGCCTGACTTCAAACTATATTACAAAGCTGTGATCACAAAGACAGAATGGTATTGGCACAAAAACACACACAGACCAAGGGAACAGAATAGAGCCTCCAGATATGGACCCTCAACTCTATGGTCAACTAATCTTTGATAAATCAGGATAAAATATCCAATGGAAAAAAGACAGTCTCTTCAATAAATGGTACTGGGAAAATTGGACAGCTACACACAGAAGAATAAAATTGGACCACTGCCTCACACCATATACAAAGATCAACTCTAAATAGATTAAAGACTTCAATGTGAGACAGGAATCCATCAAAATCCTACAGAACACTGGCAGTTACCTCTTTGACATCGGCCACAGTAACTTTTTCCAAGACATGTCTCCAAAGGCAAGGGAAACAAAAGCAAAAATGAACTGCTGGGACTTCACCAAGAAAAAAGCTTCTGCCCAGCAAAGGAAACACTCAACAAAACTAAGAGGCAGCCCATGGAATGGGAGAAGATATTGGCAAATCACATTACACATAAAGGGCTCATATCCAAGATCTATAATGAACTTTTCAAACTCACACTCAAAAATAAATAACCCAGTCAAAAAAGGGCAGAAGACATGAACAGACACTTCTCCAAAAGAAGACATATGAATGGCTATACAGACACATGAAGAGATTTTCAACATCACTAGCCATCAGGCAAATACAAATCAAAACCACAATGAGATACCACCTTACAACAGTTAGAATGGAAAAAATTAACAAAACAGGATACAAACTGTTGGTGAGGGATGTGGAGAAAGGGGAACCCTTTTACACTGCTGGTGGGAGTGCAAGCTGGTACATCCACTCTGGAAAACAGTATGGTGGTTCCCCAAAATGTTACAAATAGAGTTACCCTATGACCCACTAGTTGAACTAGTAGGTACTTACCCTAAAGATACAGATGTAGTGAAAAGAAGGGGCACCTGCACCCCAATGTTCATAGCAACAATGTCCACAATAGCCAAACTGTTGAAGGAGCCGAGATGCCCTTTAACAGATGAATGGATAAAGAAGATGTGGTACATAAAACAATAGAATACTACTTAGCCATTAGAAATTATGAATATCTATCATTTGCATCAACATGGATGGAACTGGAGAGGATTATGTTAAATGAAGTTAAGTCAAGCTGAGAAAGACAATTACCATATGGTTTCATTCTTACATGGAACATAAGCAATAGCACAGAGGGCCATAGAGGAAGGGAGGAAAATCCAAAAGGGGAGAAATCAGAGAGGGAGATGAATCATGAGAGACTATGAGCCCAAGAAACAATCCACGGTTTTCAGAGGGGAGCAGGGTTGCAGGAGGGGATAACAGGGTGATGGGTATTAAGGAGGGCATGTGCTGTGATGAGCACTGCATGTTATACTTAAACTAATGAATCAATGAACACTACATCAAAACTAATTATGTACTACACAGTAGTCAACTGAACATTAAAAAAAAAAAAAAAGTTGGATGCCTAATCGACTGAGCCACCCAGGTGACCTGCCATTTTTTAAAAATTAATATTATGGTGTCATAGGGTTTAAATTAGTAAATCCTAAAGTCTAAAGTCTACCCAAGGAGCTATATAAAATAAATCAAGAAAAGATCTAAAAAAGATTTACCTTCTCTTTAAAAGTGGTCCTTGCAGGAATAATACACAGAGGTGTACTTCTAATCTTTAAGGCATGGGTTCAGAGCTCTATGCAGCTCTCTTTTCCAGAAGTATTTTTATAGCATTTCCCTAAATTGACAGTTTCAAAAATTATCTAAAGCTCTCTTCCTTATGAAGAAGGAAGCTCTCTTCTTTACCACTTCCCACAGTACAAAGGGAAACCCTAACGATTATAGAATACTTAAAAATATTTATTGTGAGGATGAGTTAATACATGTGTACAGTAAAGGGTTTACTCAGGATGCCTGAGTTGCCCAAACTCTGAACATCTCAAAGGTCGTTAAGACTGGCCCTTGACTAGCTCCTGAGAGATAACCTCTGAGCTCTTGAAATATCCTCCAGAGAAGAATGTTTCTGTATGCCAGAAGCTTTGGGCCATGCAGTATCAATTTGACTAGTTAGCTTAGGCTAACAATGTGACTTACATGAACGTATTTTCTTATGCCTGACCTCTGGGGCCTGGAGATCGAAAAGCTATGGTCAGCCACATGTGCACTGTACATCCATGTGAATGACCCCCAACCAAGATACTAGACACCGAGGCTCAGATGAACTTCCTTGGTTTGCACACTTTGCACATGTTGTCATATGTTATCACTGGGAGAATTAAGTACATCCTCATGCAACTCTATGGGGAAGGCACACCTGGAAGCTTATACCTGGTTTCTTCTGAACTATATTCTATGTATCTTGTCCCTTTGATTATTTTTAAATTCATATCCTTTTACTATAAAAAAAAAAACCTAACAATGAGGATAGCAGCATTTTTAAAGTTCTGTGAATCCTTCTACTGAATCATCACGTCTAAGGGTGATCTTAGAGACCCAAAACTGAACATGAATGTGCTTGGGACAGTACATGGCATTTGGTTAGCATTACATAAGTAGTTATTATTACCAAGTGCTGAAAAGCCATTTAAAAGTTTTAAGACAGCCAGATGGTACTATTATTTGTGCTGATCTCTGATCTCAATTTCCAAGAAGGTTCAGCTAAGGAGAGAATTAAACAAAAACATGCTTTTTCAGCCCTGGGTTTGATGACAATGCTTAAGTCAATTTCCAGAAGGTTCTGCTCCAATTAGTAGATAATTGTAAAACATAATGAATGTTTAAATAGTTAACAGAAAAAAGGTGATGATAATAGATTTGAAACAGTACAATACATAGATGTCACAATCTATGCATACCCTTGTTTCCTTTATGCTCAGAAGTGATGCATTTAGAAATTCTTCAGTTAATCTCTTCCAACTAGCAGCTTTGCTGAGATCAGAATGAATGATGAATTTTTCATAAATTCTAAAATATATTCAAAAATAAACCAATAGTTAAAAGCTTACATTAATAAAAAGATCTACAAGTAAATACATATATTCCTAAATATACATATGAAACTAACTTACCCTTCTATTGTCTTTTCCACTTTGTGGCTATTAACATCCAAGAAACGATGAAATCTAAAAGATAAAATGCAATTCTTATATGAATCTTGTCATATACCTAAGTGGACTAGTCACAGAGCCCTACATATCCCTACAGATATACTATATTCAGCAATATTACTTCCAGGAGTGCCCCTCTCCTCCTATTACCTCTACCATCTAGGCAAACAGCCACTCAGTGGTCTTAGAGACTGCTCAAGCACATGTCATCTTTAGCCTCCTTTGTCCTCTGATTTCCTTATCTTCCCCTAATGCCCTGCATATAAGACTAGCACAGCACATTCTATAGCAGGGGTTCCTAATCTTTTTATGCCATAGTGAAGCCCACAGAAGTTTAGGGATCCCTTCTCAGAATAATGTTTTTAAATCAGAAAATGAGATACAAAGAAAACCAAGTATACTGAAATATAGTTGTGAAATATTTTTTAAAGTTTGCTGATATAGTAAGATACATATTTATAAAAGCATTAAATAACAAGATCTAGCAGTAGATCCATAACTATCATTAAAGTAGTAGTAAAAAATATTTAGAAATATCTGCCACAACTTTGTGATGTGAACTATGTGATTTGTACAGTTGACACAGTCATAGGTAAACCAGTATCGCTTGTTACTTTCATTCATAATTTAAGAAAATGCTATTTTTTAGTTAGAGGTTAGTGTTAATTTTTTTCTTATCCAAATTCATAACACCCGAATTCTATCTTCAGGCTCTCAGGTTAAAAACTCCTATTATACATCGTATGTAATTAACTTTTGTCTCTGTTTTCCTTTAGGATAGAAGCTGGATCTCACTTATCAGAATTTCTAGGGCCTAGAACATGGCCACAATTTAAAAAAATAAAACCAAACATGAATAGTTCATTTTTCTGATGGATTAAAGCATTATAAAATTGTAATATAGTTCAACCAACTCTTCTTTTCCATTTTTTTAGTATCAAAGACAACAATCTGTATTTAAAATAATTTACATACTAAATAGTATACTTAATTCTTTCACAGTAAATGGCTGAGTAGAACACCACTTCAACCTATTATTTTCTTTTTTTTTATCTTTAGTTTCTCAATGTGTAAAAGGAGATAGTAAATTCTAATGTCTCTCCCAAGTCTGAAATCATGTCCATCTACTTAATGCCATTGAGAAATTAATTAAAAGAGAAATTATTTGGGATATAGCACTTAAATTTCCATCTTATATGACCTATCCAGACAGTTATAGGTTACACTTAAGAATTGAGCTTATTATTTCAGAAACTTGGTGAGCTTTTAGACTAATTGTTCTCATTATAAACCAAGTAGGTGCTGTATGTATGACTGTTAAGGCTGATATTCAAGATTACAGATACTGAAAAACTGTTTATTATTCAAGATTTCTACTGTAAGTGACGCCTAGATGGCTCACTCAGTTGAGCACCTGCCTTCAGCTCAGGCCATGATCTCAGTGTTCTGGGATGAAATTCCTCCCCATTGTGCTCCATGCTGGGGGGAGCCTGCTTCCCCCTCTGCCTGCTGCTCCCCCTACTTGTGCTCTCTCTGACAAATAAATAAATGAAATCTTTATTTAAAAAAAGAAAAGATTTCTACTGAAATTAAACAGGCAGAATATTAACACTGAACATTCTTTTAGACATACTTCCATTAAAGGTAATGATGACAGTAGACAACTTCCATAAATAAAAATAAGAGCTCTAACTTCACCTAAATATCTAAACCAGATAAATCTTGAAAAATTACACGAGAAACTCTATTAGAAGTTGTATTATTGGGTGGCTTAGGACTATGTGCCAGGAACTACTCTACGTGTTGGGATAAGAAATGAACAAAACAGACCAAGATCCCTAACCTCGAGGAACTTAGATTCTAGCTAGAGGTAGCGGTGAAGGAGACCAACAGTAAACAACATATAAGTTATCCAGTGTATTAGGCTGTGTGTTTCTGAAAAAGAAAAAAAGACGAAGATAAGAGAAATCTGGAGTGGCCCAAGAAGAGATAGGGTATCAGTAAGAATACAGTGTTAAGTAGAGTGTAACCATTATTCTGCTCTAAAATTTCACTTACCAATCCATTCAAAAAATGATCTGCAGTGTATCGTGCTAAGCGCGTCGGTGGAGCAAGGAACAGACAAACACATACCCGTTCTCCAGAAGCGCGCTTCTAAGGATAAGGACCTCGACAACCCACAACCTCCTCTTTCAGTATGCTTGTGTCACACCGAAAGAGATCCAGGGGGCATTAGGGCACCAGGCTGCTACGGGAGCAGCAGGGCCCGCGAAAGCTTTGCTGGGGGTGGGGAAACCCGGCCGCGCGCCCAGGATACTGCTTGATCCCTTCCTGTCCCTCGCCTCGGCCCGGGAGCCGCGCCCGCACCTGAAGTTGGACCAAGCAAAGTGCAGGGCGAGCTGGAAGTTAGGGTCCGCCTCTTCCTGAAGGCCCGCCACATGGCGAATGAGCTCGCGAACGTCGCGCTCCTGCTGCGGGTCCAGTTGGCCCCAAGACGCTGTCGACCGCGACATATTGCCGGAACTCCCACGGCAAAGCACCTCGGCAGTGTTGTGCCCGTTCTCGCGAGAGTTCACGCTCCCGGTGCTTTGCGACTCCGAGAGGCTCCGGAAGCTGTCGCGAGAGTTCGCGCTCCTGAGGCGTTGAGTGTGCACGCTGGTCCTTGCTGGCGGTTCCCGTTGGCGTTTTCCAGCTTCATCCCGGTATCTTTAGGAGCGTGTTGAAAGAGCCGTTAGATTAATAATAATAATGATGATGATAATAATAATAGCGTGCTTAAAGAATTAGCCGTTAGGTTAATAATAATAATAACAATAATAAAATAATTGATCATCTCTGGCAAACCTTGGTTGTGGTTTAACTTGCGATATGTCGAGAGAAGCCAGTTAGTTTTCATTCAGTGCACCTATTAGCATCTGCCTTTCAGATCCCGTGACCAGTTATTACAGATCCCGTGACCAGTTAGTTATTACAGATCCCGTGATCATCTGCCTTTCAGATCCCGTGACCATTCTTATCCCAGCTTTAGTTTCTCCTTCTAGTGGTGATCTCTAATGATCTCTCAGTTTCACTCTGTCTACTCATGTCACACGACCTGGTCCACACTACAGCATATGTCAGCAAAAAGGATTGTCTGGCAGAGGCAGACAGTGAGCGCTGCTCCACTACGATTGGGAGCCAGCCAAAGGCGATTTTATAATCTCTCTTGATCAAAGATGGAGTATTGTCTTTGTTGTTCATAATTAAAACCTTTGAACTGACTTTTTGTTAAATATTGTATATAACCATTCCAGAAACCTGTTACATACACCTCTGTTTTTTCTTTTAGTGATCTGTTGGGTTTTCATGTGGTTTATCATATTGCATTACTGTAGTAATGGATAGCTGATACACCACTGTCAATTCTTTGGGGCTCTTGAAACAAAATACCACAAACTGGGTGGCTCATAATTCTCACAGCTTTGGAGGCTGGAATTCAAGATGAATGTGTCAGCATGGAGTTGGTGAGGGCCTTCTTCCTGGAGCAGACTTCTAGATGTATCCTCAATGTGGTAAAAGGGGCAAGAGAGCTAACTGGGGCCTCTTTTATAAGGGCACTAGTGCCATTCATGAGGGCTCCATCCTTATGACTTCATCACCTCCCAAATGCCCAATCTGCTAATACATTGGTCATAAAGATTTCAATATATAAATTTTGGGGGTACCGTTCAAGACACCATAGCAACTACCTAAAACGTGGACTGCAGGCGATTGCACAAATCTCACAAGGAGAGAATCTTAGTGTTAGAAATGGTTCTGTGGAAGGGGATTTTTACTCTTTTCCTGGGGATTCTTTTCTACTCCAGTTTCACCTATCATCTCTATGTTTATAACTCTCACATCTGTGTAAGAAGTTTGCATTTTTCTTAACTCCTCAAATCTATAATCGCTTACCATACATTTCTAAAAATCAAAGTATGTACATACACTTGCATGTGTCTCCATTTCCTTGTCCAGATAGTTGGTCCTGGCTTTTGGAGGGAGTCTTAGAAAACTTTCCACAGGTTACTCCCAGTAATTTGGACCTCTTAAAGACTGAGCCCCTCTCCTGAACTTCTCTGGTTGGCCTGAGTCAGTATCTTCTTTCTGAAGAGGGAGTTGGAAAAATTTTTAGAGGTGCCCTGGATGACTAAGCCCCATTCAAAATACCACAGGACTCTCGATACCTTCTGTAGACCTCTAGGCTGGCCCTTGCTGGTCATCCCTTCTATAGTGGACAAGGAAATTTTGGGAAGTACAGATGAAGATAGGACAGCAAACAAGTCAAGCACACTGCCACGTTTTCCTTACTGACCTGGATCAGTGCTGTCCTCTGGAATGGCACTTAGATAAATTTTCTGGAAGTCACTCAAAGTCTGGGCTGCTTGCATGACTACAGCCTAGCCAAAAGAGCCATACTCGCCCTACTTGTCCATATTGTCCCAACACTTCCCACCACACGCTTGCTTAAAGGCTCTTAGAAATATTTAAAGGGTGTTTCTGTCAAATATGCTGCATTTGAGACTATGCCAGTCAGGGGATACCTATCACAGAACTGCGTGCCCACCCAAGTCTGTATTGGCTTCTGAAGGGGACTTACAAAATTTGGGGGAGATATAATCCCCTTCTCTTCATCCATGACCAGCCTGAGGCAGTGCCTCCCTCTGGAAGGGAAATTGGAAAAGTTTAGGGATACAGAGTCAATGACCTGGACTTATATGGGAATTGTGGCTGACAGAGTGCACTCCCCAGGCCTGAACTGTACTAAGTGAGTTGGGCCTGGTCTTTGGAGGGGGAATTAGAAACCTTTTTTTAAATTTATTTATTTATTTTCAGCATAACAGTATTCATTATATTTGTACCACACGCAGTGCTACATGCAATCCAACCCTCCTTAATACCCACCACCTGGTACCCCGACCTCACACCCCCTGCCCTTCAAAGCCCTCAGATTGTTTTTCAGAGTCCATAGTTTCTCATGGTTCATCTCCCTTTCCAATTTCCCCCAACTCCCTTCTCCTCTCTAACTCCCTATGTCCTCCATGTTATTTGTTATGCTCCACAAATAAGTGAAACCATATGATAATTGACTCTCTCTGCTTGACTTATTTCACTCCGCATCATCTCTTCCAGTCCCATCCATGTTGCTACAAAAGTTGGGTATTCATTCTTTCTGATGGTGGCATAATACTCCATAGTGTATATGGACCACATCTTCCTTATCCATTCATCTGTTGAAGGGCATCCTGGTTCTTCCCACAGTTTGGCGACTGTGGCCATTGCTGCTATACACATTGGGGTACAATGGCCCTTCTTTTCACGACATCTGTATCTTTGGGGTAAATACCCAGTAGTGCAATTGCAGGGTCATAGGGAAGCTCTATTTTTAATTACTTGAGGATTCTCTGCACTGTTCTCTAAAGAGGCTGCACCAACTTGCATTCCCACCAACAGTGGAAGAGGGTTCCCCTTTCTCCACATCCCCTCCAATACATGTTGTTTCCTGTCTTGCTAATCTTGGCCATTCTAACTGGTGTAAGGTGATATCACAATGTGGTTTAAATTTGAATCTCCCTGAGGGCTAGTGATGATGAACATTTTTTCATGTGTCTGATAACCATTTGTATGTCTTTATTGGAGAAGTGTCTGTCCATATCTTCTGCCCATTTTTTGATATGATTGTCTGTTTTGTGTGTGTTGAGTTTGAGGAGTTCATTATAGATCCTGGATATCAACCTTTTGTCTGTACTGTCATTTGCAAATATCTTCTCCCATTCCGTGGGTTGCCTCTTTGTTTTCTTGACTGTTTCCTTGGCTGTGCAGAAGCTTTTGATTTTGATGAAGTCCCAAAAGTTTACTTTCGCTTTTGTTTCCTTTGCCTTTGGAGACATATCTTGAAAGAAGTTGCTGTGGCTGATATCGAAGAGATTACTGCCTATGTTCTCCTCTAGGATTATGATGGATTCCTGTCTCACGTTGAGGTTTTTTAACCATTTTGAGTTTTTCTTTGTGTACGGTGTAAGAGAATGGTCAAGTTTCATTCTTCTACATATAGCTGCCCAGTTTTCCCAGCACCATTTATTGAAGAGACTGTCTTTTTTCCACTGTATATTTTTTCCTGTTTTGTCAAAGATTATTTGACCATAGAGTTGAGGTTCCATATCTGGGCTCTCTGCTCTGTTCCCCTGGTCTATGTGTCTGTTTTTATACCAGTACCATGATGTCTTGGTGATCACAGCTTTGTAGTAAAGCTTGAAATCAGGTAACGTGATGCCCCCCATTTTATTTTTGTTTTTCAACATTTCCTTAGAGATTTGGGGTCTCTTCTGATTCCATACAAATTTTTGGATTATTTGCTCCAGCTCTTTGAAGAATGCCAGTGGAATTTTTATCGGAATTGCATTAAAAGTATAGATTGCTCTAGGCAGTATAGACATTTTAACAATGCTTATTCTTCCAATCCAAGAGCATGGAATGATCTTCCATCTTTTTGTGTCTTCTTCAATTTCTTTCATGAGTGTTCTGTAGTTCCTCGAGTACAGATCCTTTACCTCTTTGGTTAAGTTTATTCCCAGGTATCTTATGGTTCTTGGTGCTATAGTAAATGGAATCAATTCTCTAATTTCCCTTTCTGTATTTTCATTGTTAGTGTATAGGAAAGCCACTGATTTCTGTACATTGACTTTGTATCCTGCCACGTTGCTGAATTGCTGTAGGAGTTCTAGTAGTTTGGGGGTGGAGTCTTTTGGGTTTTCCATATTAAGAATCATGTCATCTGTCAAGAGAAAGAGTTTGACTTCTTCATTGCCAATTTGGATACCTTTTATTTCTCTTTGTTGTCTGATTGCTGTTGCTAGGACTTCTAATACTATGTTGAACAAGAGTGGTGAGAATGGGCATCCTTATCTTGTTCCTGATCTCAATGGGAAGGCTACAAGCTTTTTCCCATTGAGGATGATATTTTCTGTGGGTCTTTCATCAATAGATTTGATGAAGTTCAGGAATGTTCCCTCTATCCCTATACTTTGAAGCGTTTTAATCAGAAACAGATGCTGGATTTTGTCAAATGCTTTTTCTGCATCAATTGAGAGAACCATGTGGTTTTTGTCTCTTTTCTTATTGATTTGTTCTATCAGATTGATTGATTTGCAAATGTTGAATCACCCTTGTAGCCCAGGGATGAATCCCACCTGGTCATGGTGGATCATCTTTTTAATGTGCTGCTGGATCCTGTTTGCTAGGATCTTGTTGAGAATCTTAGCATCCATATTCATCAGTGATATTGGCCTGAAATTCTCCTTTTTGGTAGGGTCTTTGCCTGGTTTGGGGATCGGGTAATGCTGGATTCATAGAAAGAGTCTGGAAGTTTTCCTTCTGCTTTAATTTTTTGAAACAGCTTCAGGAGAATAGGTGTAATTTCTTCTTTGAAAGTTTGGTAGAATTCCCCAGGGAATCCGTCAGGTCCTGGGCTCTTGTTTTGGGGGAGGTTTTTGATTACTGCTTCAATCTCGTTATTAGATATCGTTCTATTCAGGTTGCCAATTTCTTCCTGGTTCCATTTGGGGAGTTTGTAGTTTTCCAGGAATGCATCCATTTCATCTAGGTTACTTAGCTTATTGGCATATAACTATTGATAATAACTTCTGATGATTGTGTCCACTTCCTTCGTGTTCATTGTAATCCTCTCTTTTCATTCATAATTTTATGAATTTGGGATTTCTCTCTCTTTTCTTTTGGATTAGTGTGGCCAATGGTTTATCGATCTTATTGATTCTTTCAAAAAACCAGCTTCTAGTTTCATTGATATGTTCTACTGTATCTGTGGTTTCTACCTCATTGATCTCAGCTCTAATCTTGATTATTTCTCTTCTTATGTGTGGAGTTGGTTTGATTTGTTGTTTAACCTCTAGTTCTTTAAGGTGTAGAGACAGCCGATGTGTTCTGGATTTTTCACTTTTTTTGAGAGAGGCTTGGATGGCTATGTATGTATGAGTATTCTGTTGTTTTAGAGTGGAATGTTCTGTATATATTTATGTGGTCCACCTGGTCCAATGTGCCATTCAGTGCTCTTGTTTCTTTATTGATTTTCTGCTTCAATGATCTATTTCTGAGAGCTGTGTTAAGATCTCCTACTATTAGTGTATTCATATCAATATGACTCTTTATCTTGATTAACAGTTTTCTTATGTAATTGGCTGCTCCCATATTGGGGACATAGATATTTACAATTGTTAGATCATCTTGGTGGATAGTCCTCTTCAGAATGATGTAGTGTCCTTCTGTATCTCTGACTATAGTCTTTAGTTTAAAATCTAACTTATCTGATATGAGAATCACTACCCCAGCTGTCTTTTGAGGCCCATTGGCTTGAAAGATGCTTCTCCATCCCTTCATTTTCAGTCTGGGTGTATCTTTAGGTTCAAAATTGGTCTCTTGTAGACAACATATGGATGGGTCCTGTCGTTTTATCCAGTCTGCAACCCTGTGCCATTTTATGGGCGCATTTAGGCCATTCACATTGAGAGTGATAACTGATAGATACGTTTTTATTGACATCGTGTTACCTTTGAAGTCTTTCTTTCTGTAGGTTGTCTCTTTGTTTCTGTTCAATGCTATTCTTAGGATTTTTCCTCTTTTATAGAACCCTCCTTAATAATTCCTGCAGTGTCGGCTTGGTTGTTGTGTAGTCTTTTAAGCCTTGCTGGTCTCGGAAACTCTTTATCTCTCCATCCATTTGGATGTCAGTCTTGCTGGATAAAGTATTCTTGGCTGCATCTTCTTCTCATTTAATGCCCTGAATATATCTTGCCAGCCCTTTCTGGCTTGCCAGGTCTCTGTGGACAGGTCTGACGTTATTCTGATGGGCTTTCCTCTGTAGGTAAGGATCCTCTTTGTCCTAGCAGCTTTCAAGAGATTATACCTACAATTATGATTTCTCAATTTGACTATCAGGTGCCTTGATTTTTTTTTTTTGGAATGTATAATCTTGGGTGGAGACCTTTCGGCCTCTAGTACCTGAATGCTGGTCCATTCGCAAGATTGGAAAATTTTCATGAGGAACTTGCTCCACTATATCTTCTAGACTTCTTTCTTTCTCCTCCTCTTCAGGGATTCCAATAATTCTGATGTTGGAACGTTTCATGGCATCATTTATTTCCCTGATTCTGTTTTTGTGGCTTCTAAGCTGTTTGTTCCAGGCTTCCTCCTGATCCTTTCTCTCTATCTGTTTGTCCTCCAGATCACTAATTCTATCTTCTGTCTCAGTTACCCTAGCTTAGAGAATTTAGAATAAATAAATAAGCTGCTTGACCTTATTCCTATAAAGTAAAGAGATGCCTCCCAAGAATGTTTCTCAACCCACCTCCAGTGGCTGAGATGGAAACAACCTACCAAGAAGGTAGACTTGACAGCCTACCAAGACTCTGACTTCTTCAAGTCTGAGAAGGCACTAAGGATCATGCCCTGGTCCTGTGTGGTCATTGGATGGCATCTGGATATCCCTCTGGGAGGATATGGGTACTAGCTGGGCAAGGAAGAGCTGTCCAGGGAGGGTACCTCATATGAAGGCTAGGTTCTGCCCCCAGAAATAATATCTATGTCCTCTCTCGAGGTGGACATGAGCCTGTGACTGACATGGGGGCCACAGCAGGGCATCTTGGTCCTGGCCATGGTTGCCAGGTGCCCCTTGCAAACACAGATTGATCCAAGCTGGCCAGAGAGGATTTAATTGGGTTCCTATGGCCCAGCTGTGGCCCTGCATGGGACGCAGTCATATAAGGCACTCCCAAAACATTCCTAAGTGCCACCTGAAAGATGGGGAGCCAGTGAGAACCAAAAAGGGGATCCCAGGCCTGGCAGTTTCCATGTGGGACTACTTGCCACATGTAGCCCCCCACATATTTTCATGTCTCTCACCAGAGAAGGGAGCACTACAGACAGGTCAGATACACTCTGAGATGGCCCTTCAGACTTATTGAGATCTTGTGGAAGTACTACACAACACATTTCTTAAGCTCTCTTTGGAGACCGAGCCTGGCTTCGGTGCATAGAGAGCCTTGTGAAAGTGTCCTGACCACGGTCAAGTGTGGGTACTCATTGTGCCTGTGGAAAACATTTCTGAGTCCTGTAGGTTGCACTGGGTAGGGATGCCATGGGATGGTGCGGGAACCCAAACACAGTCCTCTGAGAGGCCTGGCTACCAGATCGGGCTCTTGTATTTCTTTTTAAGTCACATTTTGAAGAAGAGATCAGCCTGGGATTGACAAGGAGGCCCAGTGATAGCATGGTCTTGGTCATAGTACTGGGTGTGTTTAGGTGGTCTGATGTGCCTTCTAAATATTTTTCAAAATGTTCATCATCACTAGCCATCAGGGAGATTCAAATCAAAACCACATTGAGGTACCACCTAACACCAGTTAGAACAGCCAGAATTAACAACACAGGAAACAATGTGTGTCAGAGAGGATGTGGAGAAAGGGGAACCCTCTTCCACTGTTGGTGGGAATGCAAGTTGGTACGGCCACTTTGTAAAACAGTGTGGAGATTCCTTAAGAAATTAAAAATAGAGCTTCTCTATGACCCTGAAATTGCACTACTGGGTATTTACCCCAAAGATACAGATATAGTGAAAAGAAAGGCCAATGTTCATAGCTGTGGAACTATGGAAAGAACCAAGATGCCCTTCAATGGATGAATGGATAAGGAAGATGAGGTCCATATATCCAGTGGAGTATTATGCCTCCATCAAAAAGGATGAATACCCAACTTTTGTATCAACATGGATGGGACTGGAAGAGATTATTCTGAGTGAAATAAGTCAAGCAGAGAGAATCAATTATCATATGGTTTCCCTTATTTATGGTGCATAAGAAATAACACGGAGGACATGGGGAGGTGGAGAGAAGGGAGTTGGGGGAAATTGGAGGGGGAGACGAACCATGAGAGACTGTGGACCCTGAAAAACAATCTGAAGGTTTTGGAGGGTTGGGGGGTGTGGGAAGTTGGGTGAGCCTGGTGGTGGGTATTATGGAGGGCATGGAACACTGGGTGTGGTGCATAAACAATGAATTCTGGAATACTGAAAAGAAATCTTAAAATAAATAAAAATTTAAAAAATAAATATTTTTCAGATCTCTGGAGTGTCCAGCCAGAGACATCTGTGGAGTGGTCAGTGGTCTGGCCATAGTCCTGCATGGACTCCTGTCATCACATGCCCATCTAGAAAATGTTTCCAGGTCCATTTCTGGACCAGGCAGGGAGGCCTGGAAGGGGTGTCTGGGTACCAGCTTCCCACTTCGAGTGTTGGCCGTACCTCAAAAAACATTTCCTAGAGCGTTGGAATGATCTGGATAGAGAGGGGTTAGCATGGAATTTGTCATGGAATTTCCAAGCCCAATCACACACCTGCATGGGGCCCACTCACCTCTGTGTTGGTAGAAACAGAGTATTTTGGGAGGCCCTGGGGGGTGAAGACTGCAGAACTCTCAGCACATAACAATTCCCTCTAAACCCCTGAACTAAGAGACTTGACCAAACTCTAGCATGGCTTTTTGCAGGACAAGGCTATATCCCTAGGATGACTTCCCAAACCCTCCACCCCAAGACCCACCTGCTGGAGCCCCTCTGTAGAATTCACCTTGCACTTGTTGCACAGCCAGGCTGTTTTCTCCATTTCCATACTTTTCATACACATGCTGTTTTCTCCATTTCCATACTTTTCATACACACTGTACCTTTCAATTATAATTTACAGAGAAATAATTCTTTGCTCACCCATTCTACATCATCCTAACCTGACTCCTTGCACATATAGATGTTCCAGGCACCTAATAATTTGCTCATGAATTGTGTTATTCAGTTTATAGGCCTTATGCCCATTATAAGCCATCACATTTCCAGCCATTGCATACTGTCTTTTAGCTGTTTGAAGATCCACTTCCGCTTCTTGGACTCAACTTTCACTTTCAGTACCTGTGCTATGTTGACTCAAAATCACTGTCTGAATACCAATTGGCAATGACCGATGTCTGCATTTTTTAAAGATTTTATTTATTTGACAGAGAAAGACATAGCGAGAGAGGGAACACAAGCAGGGGGAGTGGGAGAGAGAGCAGAGAGCCCGATGTGGGACTTGATCTTAGGACCCTGGGATCATGACTTGAGCTGAAGGCTGACACTTAAGGACAGAACCACCCAGGCACCCCCCGATGTCTGCATCTTGCACACCTGCAAGATTCATTCAGATATCAGTCTTGCATTCCTACCGTGTGTGATTCAGTAGTCACCTCTTGTTCATTCATCTGCACTATCCAACATACATTTCATGCACACCCTTGTTGGTGCCATTTAACACTCTTTTCCTTGCCCACCCATTGTACTCACTACAATTTCCCTTTGATGCCCACCTCTGTGTTATTCAACTTATACCCAGGTAGACTGTACTTCCAATTACTGTTCATCAACAATTTCCCAACTAAAAACCATGCCCCTCAAACTTGCTTGTGATTCAGCCACTCTATTCAGAACCATTCTGTATCATTTAGCTATCACTCCTTGCACACCCAACATGTACTATTCAACTTGACTCCTTGCACATATAGTGGACTCCATTTTCTCTAATGCTATTCAACTTCTATGTATTCCCCAGCAAAACTATACTATAAAATTATGCCAATAGCACATACAGTTGACCCTTGAACAATCTGGAGGCTAGGGTTCCTGGTTCCCACGCAATTGAAAATCCCAATATAACTTTTGATTCCCCAACAACTACTAATAGCTATTGATCAGAAGCCTTAGCAAATAACACAAATAGTTGATTAAGCATATTTCATATGTTATATGTATTGTATACTGTATTCTACAATAAGGTAAATTGGAGAAAAGAAAATGTTACTAAAATCACAAGAGCTTCCAGGCTCATGCCTCAACTGCACCATGGTTTCCAAAGGTGGTTCCAAGCATCAATCCAAGGAGGCCCTGCTCCTGCAGGATTTGGCCATGTCCTCAGTGTTCTTTTTGGGAATACATTCATCATGTCTACCATCCCTGGCCAGTTATCTTGGTGAGCATGGCATATGGATCCTGGTCAGTCTGCTGTTCTCTATAGTGTGATGATCCTAGTAAGCACTTATTTGGTAGCCTTTGCAGACAAAAATGTGAAATTTATTCTCAAACACAAAGTAGCACTAAAGAGGAAGGATGCTGTTTCCAAAGAAGTGACTCAAAAACTTCCTGAAGATGATTAAAGAAAGATGTCTCAAAAGAAACAAGAAGAAAGAATCTTGTGGAAGAAGAACAAAATTACCAGTTATGAAGCTACAACATTTTCCATCTTCTATAACAACCTCCTATTTCTGGCCTTTGTCATTGTTTCTTCTTTCTTTATAGTGACGAACTTCAACCTATATTTTGTCCATAACTCTGTCATCAGTCCTCATTGCCCTCCTGCCTACTGGCTCCAAATTGAACATGTCAGCTTTGCCCCCCTGGATTTGTAATTATTTGTGGCCCGTGGTATATGGAAAAATAGCAGGGTGGTCAGGGTGAGAGACACAGAAGATGTTTTTATTTTCTTAATTATTTTTCAAATTTAAATCAATTATCCAACATATCCAACATCATTAGTTTCAAATGTAGTGTTCAAAAATATATAGCACCCAGTGCTATATAGATGTAGTGTTCAATAATACATAACACCCAGTGCTCATCACATCATGTGCCCTCCTTAATGTCCATTACCCAAACCCACCTCCCCTACAGCAATCCTAAGTTTGTTTCCTATAGTTAAAAGGGTCTCTCATGGTCTGTCTCCCTCTTTGATGACTTTCATTCAGTTTTCCCTCCCTTATTCTCTGATCCACGGTGCTATTTCTTATATTCCACATATGAGTGAAAACACGATAATTGTCTGTCTGAGTGACTTACTTTGCTCAGCATTATACCCTCAAGTTCCATTCAATTCGATGTAAATGATAAATATTCATCTTTTTTGATGGCTGAATAATATTCCATTGTGTATATATGTGTGTACACACACACACACACACACACACAGAGATCACATCTTTTTAAAAAAAATTTATTTATTTAAATAAATAAATAAAAATTTATTTTTATTTATTTATTTAAATTTTTTTTCAGTGTTACAAGATTTATTGTTTATGCACCACACCCAGTACTCCATGCAATACATGACCTCCATAATACCCACCACCAGACTCACCCAACCTCCCACCCCTCTCCCCTCCAAAACCCTCAGTTTTTTTCTCAGAGTCCATAGTCTCTCATGGTTAGTCTCCCCCTCCAATTTTCTCCAACTCCCTTCTCCTCTCCATCTCCCCATGTCCTCCATGTTATTCCTTATACTCCACAAATAAATGAAACCATATGATAATTGACTCTTTCTGCCTGACTTATTTCACTTAGCACAATCTCCTCCAGTCCTGTCCATGTTGATACAAAAATTGGGTATTCGTCCTTTCTGATAGAGGCATAATACCCCACTGTATATATGGACCATGTCTTCTTAATCCATTTGTCTGTTGAAGGGCATCTTGGTTCTTTCCACAGTTTGGCAACTGTGGCCATTGCTGCTATGAACATTGGGGTAAAGATGATCTTTCTTTTCACTACATCTGTATCTTTGGGGTAAATACCCAGTGGTGCAATTGCAGGGTCATAGGGAAGCTCTATTTTTAATTTCTTTTTTTTTAAAGATTTTATTTATTTATCAGAGAGAGAGAGGGGGAGAGAGCAAGCACAGGCAGACAGAATGGCAGGCAGAGGCAGAGGGAGAAGCAGGCTCCCCGCTGAGCAAGGAGCCCGATGTGGGACTCAATCCCAGAATGCTGGGATCATGACCTGAGCCGAAGGCAGCTGCTTAACCAACTGAGCCACCCAGGCGTCCCTCTATTTTTAATTTCTTAAGGAATCTCCACACTGTTTTCCAAAGTGGCTTTCCAGCCACTTTCCAAAAGTGGCTGTACCAGCTTGCATTTCCACCAACAGTGTAAGAGGGTTCCCCATTCTCCACATCCTCTCCAACACACGTTGTTTCCTGTCTTGTTAATTTTGGCCATTCTAACTGGTGTAAGGTGGTATCTCAATGTGACACCACATCTTCTTTATCCATTCATCTGTTGACAGACATCAGCTCTTTTCTTAGTTTGGCTATTGTGGACATTGTTGCCATAAACATTGGCGTGCATGTGTCCCTTTGGATCATTACATTTGTCACAAGATGTTTTTATAGTCTGCAGTTTGAGAGTTTAAAAAACCCAACACAATATAACTCAATATTTATTGGCTCTTTTTTGACAGATTGTTGAAATTAAATGAGTTGAAAGGGAAGTCAAAATACCAGGACATTTATTAAAAGGCAAAAGCTTGTCTTGATCTATCTACAGTAAGCTGGACTAAACTATTATTTCTTGTAATAGTAGCAAGAGGTTAATAACCAGTTCTGTGTGTTCTAGCCATAATATTACAACTTTTTCTGAACCATAATTATCAGAATGAATCCTTTCCCTTGAAGCCTCGTGTTTATAAGTCTTTGAATTTGTGATTTGAAATAACTCAAAAATAAGGTGTCTCCAACTTGGATAAGAGAGACTTATGGAAGAGCCTTTTTAAAGAAGAAAGACAGCCAAGGTAATAACCTAAAAATAGTGACCAACCACATGAGACTCGTGTTTTGGTATTGAAGCACATACTTTTCTGCTGTAAAGCTTTGGCCTTGGGTGGCCAGGGAGGTCAATTCAGCCCTATCATGTTGGATTGAACTGTTAAAAGATGGAAATCATTGTTTTCCTTGACTAGGTCTCATACTACTAGAGGAATGTTTAGTAGAGAACCTCTTTACTGAATATTGATATGTAAAAGACCTAAGTAATGTTTATGATCTTATTTCTAGAATTCTAAGAACTCTCCGAGGAACCATGGTGGTTTTAGTGCTTGTCAACATCTTTTCACTAGGACTTTCATAAATTTGACCCTTCAGTCCATGGATTTCCATCCATTGTGAACAAAATATAAACCTCTAAAGCCCGGGGTCCAGCCAAGAAAAAAAAAATCCCAAGGGAGGATACATTTACAGTTCTGTAATGTATTTATTTAAAAAAATCTGCATATAAGTGGACTCAGACGATTCAAGCTCATATTGTTCAAGGATCAACTGTACTATACCTGTTGTCCAAATGTACATCCAGACAATGGGTCTGTAATTATAGCCATTACACAACACTGTGAGGTGCTGTGTATAGTGGGATATGTGTGTGAGACACTGTTCTGTTGTGTGAGTGTGTGCATGTGAGATACTTTGTTTATTATGTATATAAGACAGTGTTTTGTATTGTGGTGTGTGAATGAGACCTGCTGTATGACACTGTTTCATGGTTTTTATGAGGGAACAGAAGGCTGGCTGAGGACAAAACAAAAGCTGACATCCTGCAACCTTCCCCCACCCCCACTCCTGGGTGGACATATTGTGACATTCTTTAGGAATCTCCCAACTATCTTAACGTTAATACCTTGTTAAAGGGAAAAACCCTGACAGTGCCAAGGCCTCTTTGTCATTGGTTCTTTTTAGCATATGAAAGTTCTATTGAAAGCTTTTTTCTTACCTCCCCTAACCCCATCGTACACCCTTCACAACTGGGGCAGCAAGTCTGCCCACGGGTCTTGTCCTATGCTTTAGTAAACCACTATTTTTGCATCAAAGATGTCTCAAGAATTCTTTCTTGGTCTTTGGCTCTCTACTCCACCCCACTGAACATCACCTATATTCTATATATTTGGTGGCCAAATGTGGGGCTTTGAGTCTTTACATCTGGACTCTGAGCTTTGGTGCAAAATTGGTGAGTACTTTCTCTCCTCTTCCTTTACTCTTATTTCAGGGGCTCATCAAGGAGTACAGTCTTATCGGAACACATTCATGTCAATTGCTCGGGCTGCAATCCTCTAACCTGTGGCTATTCTACAAGGAGGAGAAAGTCTGACTTTTGGCTGGAAGTTTGGCTGTGGTCAGAATGGTAATAAGACCCAGTAACTTGATGACCTCTCTCTGTTCCTGTTCTTATACAAAGTTGTCTGTCTTGGGTACAGGACAGCCACCTAAGTCACCAGGAGGGTTGCCAATCTTAAGACTTGTCTGTATGCTTTCCTCCTGATTGATCTAATGTGATCCCCTCCACATTCCTGGTCTAGCCACTTCTGGTCTCAGGAGCTCCACTGGAAGCCAGCGGAAACCAGTACCTGATTGAATTAAAACAGCAACCAATTCCTAGGGAAGTTGGCTGTAAGGACCACATGTGTTGGAATGTCGCTTAAACCACGATGGATTTCAACCTTGTACTGTTTCTTGTCAGTGTCCTCTACTAACTACTAAAAGCTGTAAAATAGGGTAATTTCCTCTTGTAAAACTTTTCTAGTATTTTCTGTGGGTTAAAATGGCAGGGCAGTACAAAACCTTCAGGGCATAAGATGGCATGGCATGGCACAGCACGGTATTTCAGTCCACTCACCAGGCACCTATCTGTAGCCTAGGATGCAATGGGGAAGGGGAGGGATGCCAACACTCCTCCGGGGCCTTTTATGGCAGGAAAGCCTTCATGAGAAGGTAGGATTGTGCTTAATAGCAATGTCTTGTTTGAGGAACACCTCCGGTTGCTTTTGATACATGGGAACCTCTGACATATCCTGCGTGGGAAGCCACCCAGGAGTCAGGGGATTTGGTAATGGACTTTATTTACTTTTATGGGAACATAGCCTCAGTAGGCTAATTCAGTTCCCAAGGACTCTACCTTGGAATGCCTTTTAACCCACTGGAAGCAAATTGCATTGCAAAACTTAGGAAAGGACTGAACTCCTGGAACACTCTAATGGCCTCAGTGGGATCTATCAGTTAGATCTCCACAGGAAATAGGGCAAATGTACCTAGGGTACCTTCACTGCTCTACACCAAGACCCCAACCTAAGGGCCTCTTGCAGAATGCATTTGCCTGAATATATCTGTCTAGCAAACCCCATCCTGAGGTATTGGATGATAATTATCTAAATAAACCTCCTCCTGGTAAATCCAGGTTGCCAGAGGATACACAGGCCATCCCTAGCAAAGGGGACTGGGACTCTCTCTCTCTCTCTCTGTTCCTCCTAATAGAGGTCTCTGTCTCAAGCTAGACTAACCACAGTTGGCTCCAGGTATAGCCACTAACTGGATATAGAGACTTTAAGGAATATTCTCAAGCAGCTGCTGAAACTCCCTTTGTTTTGGGGAAATTCCCTGTGTTCTCTGGCTGGATGTGGACTGCCTAACATCCCCCCAAACCCTTGGTGGGAAAACATGGTGTCTGCTCCTCTGTTGGAGTTGATGAGCTCTAAAACCGGGAACCCTTTCTCTGCCATCTGGCAGCACTTTTATCTCTTCTGTCTCCCCCTTCTGTTTCTGCCACCTTGTGTGTGGCCTGCATAAATGGCCTGCATACCATCCTTGGTGATTCCTGCACCATGGCTCCTTTTTCCTTCATTGTCAAGGAGCAAGAAGAGCACCCCCTGGACCTAACACCTTCCACTCCAGATTTCCCTGTGTCTCAAAAATTGAAAGTGCTGTGGGCCCCAGTGGAAAACAAATAAGTATTTAAACTAAATTAGTTTGTTGTTTTAATTAAGATAGACATGTCTTTGAAGTTACAGCAGTAAATGTGAAACTTTTATTCTATCAAGGTTTACTGAAGGTCAAATAAGCTCGTGTTATCTCTGTTGCAATATGTTAGCAAAAAGATGACTAAACTTATGGTTAATTATCTCAAAGTTTTCATGTGTAATTGTTAATATAGCTTTCAAAGTCTTTGGTAACCTGAAACTTTAATGTTTTGCTTGGGTGATAAATGGAATTAAATTCATTGGACATCTAGGTCTTTCAAATAGGATAAAATGCTAAGTCATTAATTACTGGACATAAGTTTGTGCTTTGACTTACTGCAAAGAAACTAAGGGTATTTAAATCTGTTGGCAAACATGTTTTGTGCTTAACTGATTCACAAATTTGCCATCTAAAGGATTCTGGTGTAACAGTTCACAATTGGTTAATACTTAGTCTTCACTAGAAATGAAGGTTTGTAAAGAATGCAAAATTCTGAATGACTGATGGCAATGCATTTTTGTTGAAGGTAAAAATGGTGATTTTGTTCTACATGAGATGGTTGTTTGGAAAGAAGTGGCGTGGGACAAAATCTGAATGCAAAGGAGTTGTAGGAGGTTTATGACAGAAAAACTTGGGAAAGGAATTTTAGGTGTGGTCAGGACAGACTAAGATGAAAACAAATGGGTTTTAAAGTGCTCTGGTATAAGGTTGAATTTCTCTCTGTTCAAAAAGACAAAGTTTTCTAAAATTAATTTATCTGCTGTTAAGAAAATGTAAACAGTTTTTTCCTCTTTACCTTTCCAGAAAAACCATTTTCCACATTTTGCCCATGTCAGATCTTTAACATCCCTAATTATATTTAGGCATGTGCTTTAAAACTTTCTAAGATTTTAACAAGTGTTGACAAGATTTAAACTGTAAATGAAATCTCTTTAACTTATTAAGTGTTTCCTTGGTATGCTAAGTTACTCAGGAAGTACTGCTAAACAAATGATAAACCCTGGGTTACATTTGTTAAATGCTCTAACTGTTCTAGAGGTTCTAAGCATTTCCCAAAGTTTTAGTGTTTTGAAAAGTTCATTGCTTGATATTTTAATTATTGAAGTGTTATGTGTCAGAGAAATAACCTGATTTCCTTGCCAGCTCTATTGTAAACTCTTATCAGCTCTTTAACCATATCTATTCTGAGTTTTTGTCATTTATAATTGTTATAATTCTTTTGTAAAATGAGTTTCATCTTAAAGGAGATTCATACAAAGGACTTTTAGGACAACACAGGTATTCAATATCTTTAAGATCAGAACTGAAGTGAGTAGAAATTTCCAGAACTAACTAAAACTGCATTCAGACTAAACCAGAATTAGTAACATGGGACTAAATAAACTAAAAGATTATAGTGTTGTGACTCTTGTTTGAAACTTTGCTGGTTCTCTAATGTTTGCTCTTCCAGACTAAGGAAAATTTTTCTTAAGATACCTGTGACTTACAGAAATGTAAAAATACTCATTTGTAAACAAATCAAAACATTCAACCTTTCTCTCAACCTGAACCCTCAAACTCAAAAGGTCTCAGCGAGTATTCTTCCATGGCAATCCTAGTCATTTCCATAAGTTCAATAAGAATCTGTTCTCCTTGTAATAGGACAGCATTGGAAACATGGATTAAAATAACAAGGCTATAACTGGAATGTCATATTTGAGAAAGACATGCATAGGCTCAGATATGACCAGGCATCTTTAAGGAACTAAGGTGGACTTTATGAAACTTGGAGCCATAAACCCCTTGGGACTGTTGGCCTGGTACCTTGCTTACAGAGTTTCCAGCAGCCTCACCAGGTGACAAAAATATGTCACTTACTGGCAGGTGCAGGAACCTCAGGATACTCTGGGAACCTCAGGAAGAGGAATTTGTCCAATCTACACATATTGCAGGCATGTCTGATGGCAAATACTTGGCTTGGTTTCTGAGATTCCTTATGAAGAAGTTCCAGCAAAACAGATTCTTTTTTTAAAAAAAAAAGATTTTATTTATTTATTTGACAGAGATCACAAGTAGGCAGAGAGGCAGGCAGAAAGAGGGGGGGAAGCAGGCTCCCTGCTGATCAGAGAGCCTGATGCGGGACTCGATCCCAGGACCCTGAGATCATGACCTGAGCTGAAGGCAGAGGCTTTAACCCTCCGAGCCACCCAATCTTTTTACTATTCTGTGGGGATAATAACAGAACCCCATGGACACATAATTATTTAAACAGCTGGAAAATGGGATTAATTCCCCAACAATTATATAACTCAACTAGCACCTTTACCAATTCTGTGTGGTTGGGATGATGACATCATTCCTAAAAGCCAGAGCATACCCCAATCCACAGGATTAACTACAAACTTGTGGAGATAATGGAGGGCTCCACCTCTTTATGATTGGATTGGATGATGCACTTGGTGATGCCCTTATCCCCAGAGACAAGATTTCTCCCAGTTATACTTTATAATTATGATATTGTTAAGACTGGATCACTCAAAAAGGACTTTTTAAAAATAGATTTTATTTATTTATTTGACATACAGAAATCACATAGGCAGAGAGGCAGGCAGAGAGAGAGAAAGACAGAGAGAGAGAGAGGAAAGCAGGCTCCCATTGAGCAGAGAGCCTGATTCGGGACTTGATCCCAGGACCCTGAGATCATGACCTGAGCTGAAGGCAGAGGCTTAATCCATTGAACCACCCAGGCACTCCTCAAAAAGGGCTTCTTAGTGGTTTCCTTCCTTTAGTCATATTTATCCGAGAAGCCCCCTCTACTGAAATACAATTGCAAACAAAGGCTTTAGCTAAGCATATAACAGTGCTCTTGGTAAAAGGAGCCTCAAATCTCATTATGGGACAGTCCCTGACTCTAAAGACTTCACATCAGGTCCAAAATGTCTTTGAAACCAAAAGCCACCAATGGATGATGGGGGTCGACTTACTAAATACTCAGCTACACTTACAGATATGCCAGAAATAATACTTAAAACTTGTCAAACTTTAAACCTAGTTACCTGTATGCCTGAACCTGACCATTGTACTTCTTTCTCTATAGAGCAAAACTGTTCAGAGGTTATTGATCTTGCTTAGTCCCTAGTTGACCAGATGTATTTGTATTAAATATAAATGTATTTGTATTAAAAATATAAATAACAGGGGAGGAGTCAAGATGGCGGAGAAGTAGCAGGCTGAGGCTACTTCAGCTAGCCGGAGATCAGCTAGATAGCTTATCTAAAGATTGCAAACACCTGGAAATCCATCGGCAGATCGAAGAGAAGAAGAACAGCAATTCTGGAAACAGAAAAACAACCACTTTCTGAGAGGTAGGACCGGCGGAGAAGTGAATCCAAAGCGACGGGAAGCTAGACCCCGGGGGGAGGGGCCGGCTCCCGGCAAGCGGCGGAGCAATGGAGCACAAAATCAGGACTTTTAAAAGTCTGTTCCACTGAGGGACATCGCTCCAGAGGCTACCCGGGGCGAAGCCCACGCGGGGTCAGCGTGGCCTCAGGTCCCGGGGTCACAGAAGGATCGGGGGTGTCTGAGTGTCGCAGAGCTTGCGGGTATTGGAACGGGAAAGCCGGCTACAGAGACAGAGCCGACAGTAAGCTCGCAGCTCGGTGTTACCTT
>NC_081569.1:26820807-26832244 GCF_022355385.1 Mustela nigripes
GGGGGGGTGGGAGGTTGGGGTACCAGGTGGTGGGTATTATAGAGGGCACAGATTGCATGGAGCACTGGGTGTGGTGCAAAAATAATGAATACTGTTATGCTGAAAATAAATAAATGTAATTTAAAAAAAAAAGATAACAAAATGTTCACAGTGGTAATGTCTGAGCAACCAGACTATGATTCTTAACATCTCCAGTTTTCCAATTTTTCAAAATGTCATAATGAAGATATGTTCCTGCTATAATAGAAACAATTTTTTAAAAATTTGTTGGTTGTAAATAAAAGTTTTTTTTAAAGTAAAAAACAAACAAACAAACAAAAAATATAAATAACAGTTGGTTCAAACATGTTCCCAAATAATAGTGGTCTGCTACAGATTGGGTTAGGTGACCAGGCATCAGATGGCTAGCTCCAAATGGAACCCATTGATATGTGGAACTAACCTGCTGTTGTGCTGGCTTCCTCTGCCTTGATGGATAGGTGGCTGCACCTTAGGTTTCGCCTGGATTCATGGAAGCATTTCTAAAACCATCATTACTCCAGTTAATTTCCCCAATTTAAACAATGGTGGACACAGATTTTGTTACATTGGTATGACACCTAGCATCCATCTTGTTCCTCTTTGAGACTGGAGGATGTTTGACACATGAAAGCTCTTAATAAGTAAATGGTCCACCCTAAATGATCCTCAAAGTAGCATTTCTCTATTAAAATGCTATGGTAATACAAATGTGAAGCAGCTTTGCAAAATAGAATAACATTGGATGTTTTAACTGCTACATGAGGTGGAAGTTGCACTACCACAAAAACAAAATACTATGTATATGTTTCAGATTATCACAAAATATTTCTGGGGTTCTGGAATACTCAAGTTGGCACTATAAACAGTCCCTCTGTCTTTTAATGATTGATTAAACTCCGGACTGGAAAAGAACCCTTGTCAACTAGCAGAAAACTTATTTGAGCTTCATTTTATTTTTGTTACACTAATCTTGTTTTTCTGTTTTCCATCAGGTCTCCCCACCTGGTATTGACTCCCTCACTGTCATAACTTCCACAGATGATCATTTACACTTGGGAAGATCACTTGAGCAGTCTACCCTGGACTCAGCTGATGCTGCCTTTTAAAACTCCCCTATACATTTCCCAAGTGGCCGATATTGACCCATAGGTAGGTGTTGGGTCCATGGTCAAAGGAGTGAGACTGATACAAAGCAAAGGTCAAGCAAAGCTTTATTTCACACCAAACATCAAGAATAAAACTGACCAGCCAGGGCCATCTCTTGCAAAGAGGCGACCCCTCCCAGCCTCACAGACTAACTTTTATAAAGCAAAGGCCATGTGGTGGAGCCTGGCCACACACAGGTGAACAATTGAATTACAATTCATCCTATAGTAGCTATTTGAACTAGCCTATCACTGGTCAGAATTGGCGCCCAAAAGGCAAGGCCCACATTCTTCGGTGGTTAGGGAGGTGCTTTCCTGATTGGATGTCTCCACCTGTCTTGACTCATCCTTGTATTCTGGGCTCTGTTACTTCCCCCCGACCTGACACATCCTGTTATATGGGCTCTGTTATCAGGGGCTGGTCAGTCATATTTTACTGGTTCCCCAGACTTGTTTCTAAGTAAGTTCCTCGGGGGGAAGGGTCAATCTAAGTTTACTGCATAAACAACAAAATGGCTCACTGTGGCTAAGCAGGACCTTACATTCCCCCCTTTTCTTTGAAGATTAGTCAAATCCTTAACTTTTTAGCCAGTTTTATGTTCTTCTGTTGTAAGGGGTTTATACTGAGCATGTACAATTAGCATGTTTATTGCTCTAAATTTTTTTGTACAAATGACATTAGGGCATTTATAATGCAGGGGACAAAAAGTAACATTAGTAATTATAAAACCAGGGGGCCTGCAATTGCTGATTTTAGGGAAGTCATCCACGGAGACTAGTTGAACAAACTTTTATAGCATCCCTATTGTGCACAATAGTAATCTGGTGGGCCCCCAGGCTCTTCCCCCCACTGCATTGGGGAGGCCCAGTGTTAGGGCACATGTAAAACTATAACGCATCTAAACAGGAGTTAATGGGTGACAATTGGCATTAGGTTACATAAAATTGCACAGTTGGCTGATGAGTTAGCCATTCACCTCTTTGTAAAACCTTTTCCACTTCTTCTAATTCTGTTAGTTTAATTTCCCACCTATACTTTCCTGTCTTATGAGGTGACTTAGAAGCTCTTAAATAAACAGGTAACAATAGGAGCAACAATGAACACATAGTCTTTTGAGTCTTAGCTTTAGTCCATGGTCAGCGGGGTCCATTGGCAGCAGTTTCCCTCTCTGTGGGGCGTCCCTGTCCTCGGCTCATTTGATGTGACCTGCATGAATCCAGGCCCAGATGCCTTCTACTTTCACTGCCATGAGGGTGGTCAGGATGACAGTAAATCTCCCTTCCAGCGAGGCCCCAAGTTTCCCACTTGGTGGTGGCGTACCCAAACCAAGTCCCTGGGTTGGTAAAGATGTGGTTCCAGCTTTGTCTCTGTCTCAGTGTGGGCAGTTCGGATCCCTGTGTGGGCTAGACAGATTATAATGTCTGCAATGACTGGAGTACAGACTGACCAGTCAATTTTGCTAGGGCAACCTCTTGTAGCTGAGGGCAGAGCTGGGGGGAGGGTGTCTCCCGAACATTATTTCAAATGGGGTCACCTTGTTTAAGCAGGGTGTACATCATGCCCTGAGGAGGGCTAAAGGAAGGAGATCCACCCATCCACTGCCAGTCTCCAGAATTAGCTTTGTCAAGGTCTCTTTAAGAATCCAGTTCATTCTCTCTACTTGCCCAGAACTCTGGGGCCGGTAGGCATAATGTAGTTTTCAATTAGTGCCCGTGGCCTTGGCCAATACCTGTGAGGCTGAACTCACAAATACAGGGCCATTGTTTGACCCAGTCGCAAGAGGTAATCCAAACCTCTAGTAGTTTTTTGGCTACTACTTCTGCCATCTCATGTTTGGCAGAAAATGTCTCTACCCAGCCTGAAAAGGTATCTACAAAAACTAACATATACTTGTGTCCATATTTTCCCAGTTTCATCTCTGTAAAAGCCATTTCCCAATAAATTCTTGGCTCCTTATCTCTTTTTCTCTTCCCTCTTTCCATTCTAGTTCTTTCCACATTTACCGCCTGACATTGAGCACATCTATAAACCACATCCTGAGCCATACACCATAATTTAGAAACCTGAAACTGCTTGCCCATAAGCTCCTTAAGCTTGTGTGTCGCCAAATGAGTGCCCTGATGTATTTGGCTTACTAATTTCTTCTAGTTTTTGAGGAAGAATTAACTTTCCTGTTCTAGTCTTAGCCCAATCCCCTTTATAGTCTAATTTAGTCCATTCTGTAAATATGCCTACATCCTTGACCAGGAGGGCCATGGCAGCAATTATGCAGAGGCAAGGGGGAACCCAGCCACTACTACATCTAGTTTCTTGGTAAGATAGGTTACTGGCCTTTGCCAAGGCCTCAGAGTCTGAGTCAAAACTCTTTCAGTCACCCCTGCAAGCATGACCCTTAGTCTTCAGTGGCTATTTCTACTATTCCCACTAACTCAGATTCTTCCTTTCAAATCCTTAAATTCTCTGGAGTTTCCTCCTTATATCTGGGGCTGACTAACTGGCAAAAGCAAGATTGTTTACACAAGTTATTTTGCAACTTCTCTGAAGTTTACCTTAAGCTGTCTTGCTTAGGTAAACAAATATTTAATAATAATATAATCTAGAATTTAACTCCCATAAAGGCATGTTATAAAAACACAATTTTTTTCTCTAAAATAACCATTCCCAGAGATGTCCAAATCAGAACTAATTCATTTGAAAACAAGTTCAGTTTTAACAAACTTGTCCTTATTATTTACATAAGCTCAACAAGAACAGTGTAAGTAATCATATAGATCTTTTAGAATCTGCTTTGCTGGGACTTCTTATAAAGAATCTCTAGGTTGAACTATTAGTAACCTCTCCGGACCAGAAGCCAAGCCATGTAGCTGCCATCAGACATGCCTGCAATACCTGTTGACTTGGGCAAATTCCTCCCCCTGAGGTACCCAAAGTATTCTGAGGCTCCTTCTCCTACCAGGGAGTGACATTCTTTACTCACCTGGTGAGGCTGCTGGGAACTCTGTAAGCAAGGTATCAGGCCAACAGTTCCAAAGGGCTTTATGGCTCTAGGTTTTATAAAGTCAACCTTAGTTCCTTTAAGCTGTCTGGTCATACCAGAGTTCTTTCAAATATGACATTCCAGTCAAAGCTTGGGTAAAATAACCAGTGTTTCTAGTGGTATCCTGTTACAAGGAGAACAGATTTTTTTTTTAATTTTATTTTTCAGCGTAACAGTATTCATTGTTTTTTGCACCACACCCAGTGCTCCATGCAATCCGTGCCCTCTCCAATACCCACCACCTGATTCCCCCAACCTCCCGCCCCCCCGCCCCTTCAAAACCCTCAGATTGTTTTTCAGAGTCCATAGTCTCTCATGGTTCATCTCCCCTTCCAATTTCCCTCAACTCCCTTCTCTCCATCTCCCCTTGTCCTCCATGATATTTGTTATGCTCCACACGTAAGTGAAACCATATGATAATTGATTCTCTCTGCTTGACTTATTTCACTCAGCATCATCTCTTCCAGTCCCGTCCATGTTGCTACAAAAGTTGGGTACTCGTCCTTTCTGATGGAGGCATAATACTCCATAGTGTATATGGACCACATCTTCCTTATCCATTCATCTGTTGAAGGGCATCTTGGTTCTTTCCACAGTTTGGCGACCGTGGCCATTGCTGCAATACACATTGGGGTACAGATGGCCCTTCTTTTCACTACATCTGTATCTTTGGGGTAAATACCAGTAGTGCAATTGCAGGGTCATTGGGAAGCTCTATTTTTTAATTTCTTGAGGAATCTCCACATTGTTTTCCAAAGTGGCTGCACCAACTTGCATTCTTATTGAACTTATGCAAATGACTGATTGCCATGGAAGAAAGAATACTTACTGAGACCTTTTGGTTTCAGAGGGTCCAGATAAAGAGAAAAGTAGAATGCCTTGATTCATTCACAAATGAGTGCCCTAATTATTTACCACCTGGTGCCCTGAAGGGGAAAGCAGCTGCCCAGAAATGTGTGGAACTGCTTGAAGAAAAGGCCAGCTGCTGCCCAGTCAGGAAAGCCATCTGTGCGGAAGGCGACCACAAGTACCTTCACACACTGCCAACACGGGAAGGAGGCTTTCTGAAACCTCTGCCTGGGAGCACAATGAGAACACCCTGCCCTCCACTCTGAGAAACAAGGCCCAAGGCCAGCAGCCATTGGCAAGCACTACACTTCCCTGAGGAGGAGAAGAGGAGCCGCTTGTGTGTGGCACGGGGAAGCCTAAGGAAAAGGCCAGGTGCTGAGGCCTGGGGATCTACGAGAAAGCCCTCTGATTACTGGCCCATGCAAGAGGCAGGCACACTTCCATAGACCTGGCTGCGACCCTTTCCTCGGCCGCAACCCAAACCAGGGGCCTAGGCAGCAGAACCACACTGGCTTTCAACCACACTACCCTTACCACGTTTGAAGCCTTTTACAGATGTAGACAGATTGGTTGACCACAGGTCGTGCTCTGCCATTTCATGTTTTGGAGGCCTAAGGGCCTTGGCCTGCACTTAACCCAGAGTATCCAACCTGCCCAGAGTCTGTCCTTGTTCTATCTTCTTTCCTCAGCTGAGAACACACTGTCACAAATGGGGGTCCACCTAGTTACAACAGCTTCCCTGAGTCGACCGTCTCAAAACAGTCACGGGTCCTTCCTAAACTACACTTCCCTTACCATGTTTAAAGCGTTTTCAACAGAGGTGACATTTTGAATAACCACAGGATGTGCTCTGCCATTTCATGTTTTGGAGGCCCAAGGGCCTTGGCCTGCACTTACCACAGAGTATCCAACATGTCCCTGTTCTAGGTTCTTTCCTGAACTGGGAACACTGCCTTGAAGTGTGTCCACCTGAAGAAGTTTCATTGAACACAGAACTTCCAATGGTCACTGGTATGCAACTCTTCATGTTTTCAGAACATTCAGTTCTAAGACCTTCCAGATTTCTGCGGTCGGAAAACTGCCGTGAGTCCATTCAAAACCACACTTCCCTTACCACATTTGAAGCCTTTTTGACAGAGGTAGACAGGTTGCATTGACCACAGGTCGTCCTCTGCCATTCTATGTTTTGGAAGTCTAAGGCCCATGGCCTGCACTGTACTCAAAGTATCCAACCTGATCCGTGTACATCCTTGTTCTCTCTTCTTTCCTCTACTGGGAACACACTGCCACGAATGGCTGTCCCTCCAAAGTCATTTCACTGAACACAGAACTTCTAAGCTCCCTGGTTGGCTGTTCGAGATTAGGGCCCTGGAAGCAACTCGATGAACACAGTCACGAGTTTTCCCTAAACCACACTTCCCTAACCACGTTTGATGCATTTTCGACAGAGGTAGAGTTTGGATGACCTGGGGTCGTGCTCAGCCATTCCATTTTGGAGGCCCAAGGGTTTTGGCCTGTACTTACACGAGAGTATCCGCTTGTCCTGAGTCCGTCTCTGTTCTAGCTTCTTTCCTGAACTAAGAACACTGCCATGAATGGGCGTCCACCTGAAGAAGTTTCATTGAACACAGAACTTCCAGTGGACACCGGAATGCAACTCTACATGTTTTCAGCAGTCAGTTCCAACACCTTCCGGTTTCCACGGGCACAAAAATGTTTTAAGTCCTTTAAAAACCAGTCTTCCCTTACCGCGCTTGAAGCCTTCATGACAGAGTTAGATAGGTACGTTGACCACAGGTCGTGCTCTGCCATTCCATGTTATGGAAGTCTAAAGTACAGGCCCATGGCCTGTACTTTACTCAAAGTATCCTACCTTCCCTGTGTACGTTCTTGTTGTATCTTCCTTCTTCTACAAGGAACACACTGCCAAAAATGGGAGTCCCTCTTAAGTCATTTCACTGAACACAGAACTTCTAAGCTCACTGGTATGGATGTTTGAGATAGGGCCCTGGAAGCGACTCACCATGGTTTCAACCCAGGCATCTCCAGCAGATTCCATGTTTCCAACGACTAAAACAGTCACGAGTCTTTCCTAAACCACACTTCCCATACCACTTTGAAGCATTTTTTGACAGAGGTAGAACATTTGGGATGACCTGAGGTCGTGCTCTGTCATTCCATATTTAGGAGGCCCAAGGGCCTTGGCCTAAACTTACCCCAGAGTATACAACTTGTCCTGAGTCTGTTCCTGTTCTAACTTCTTTCCTGAACTGGAAACACTGCCATAAATGGTTGTCCACCTGAAGAAGGTTCGTGGAACACAGAACTTCCAATTGTCACCGGTATGCGACACTTCATGTTTTCAGCACAGTCACTTCCAACACCTTCCAGATTTCCATGGTCACAAAACTTCTGTGAGTCCTTTCAAAATCAGACTTTCCTTACCACGTTTGAAGCCTTTGTGACAGAGGTAGACAGGTTGCATTGACCACAGGTCGTGTCTGCCATTCTTGTTATGGAAGTCTAAGGCCTATAACTTGTACTTTAGAGTCCGTCCTTGCTCTATCTTCCCTCTACTGGGAACGCACTCCCACGAATGGGTGTCCCTCTGAAGTAGTTTCACTGAACACAGAACTTCTAATCTCCCTGGTATGGATTTTCGAGATTAGGGTCCTGGAAGCAACTTACCATAGTTCAACTGAAGCATCTCCGCAGATTCCATGTTCCCACCGACTAAAACAGTCGTGAGTCTTTCCTAAACCACACTTCCCATACCACTTTGAAGCTTTTTCAACAAAGAACAGTTGGGATGACCAGTGCCATTCCATGTATTGGGGGCCTAAGGGCCTCGGTCTGAACTTATCCCAGAGAATCAAATTAGTCCTGAGTCCGTCCCTGTTCTAACTTCTTTCCTGAACTGGAAACACTGCCAGGAATGGATGTCCACCTGAAGAAGTTTCATTTTACACAGAACTTCCAATGTTCACCAGTATGACTCTTCATGTTTTCAGCACAGTCACTTCTAATGCCTTCCAGATTTCCACGGTCGCAAAACTGCTGTGAGTTCTTTCCAAACGAGAGTTTCTTTACCACGTTTAAAGCCTTTGTGACAGAGGTAGATAGGTTGCATTGATCACAGGACGTGCTCTAACATTCCATGTTATGGAAGGATAAGGCTCGAGGCCGTCACTTACTCAAAGAATGCAACCTGCCAAGAACAATCCTTCTTCTATCTTCTTTCCTCTACTTGGAATACACTGCCTTTTATAAGTGTTCCTCTGAAGACGATTCACTGAGCACAGAATTTCTAAGCTCCCTGGTGTGGATGTTCGAGATTAGGGCCCTGGAAGCCACTCACCATGGTTTCAACCCAGGCACCTAGAGCAGATTCCATGTTTCCACTGACTAAAACAGAGGCGATTATTTACTAAAACACAGTTCCCATAACACTTTGGAGCTTTTTCAGCAGAGGTAGAAGAGTTGGAATGACCTGAGGTTGTGATTTGTCACTTCCCTAACCACGTTTGAAGCTTTTTGACAGAGGGAGACAGGTTGCATTGAACATAGGTCATGCTCTGCCATTCCATTAGATGGAAGTCTAAGGCTCATAGCCTGCACTTTACTCAAAGTATCCAACCTGTCCTGAGTCCGTCCTTGTTCTATCTTCTTTCCTCTACTGGGAATGCACTGCCACGAATGGGTGTCTGAAGTCATTTCACTGAACACAGAACTTCTAAGCTCCCTGGTATGGATGTTAGAGATTAGGGCCCTGGAAGCGACTCACCATAGTTTTATCCCAGGCACCTCCAGCCGATTCCATGTTTCCACCTATGAAAACAGTGGTGAGTCTTTCCTAAACCACTTACCATGTTTGAAGAGTTCTCAACAGAGGAAGACAGTTTGGATGACCTTAGTTTGTGCTCTACCATTCCATGGTTTAGTGGCCCAAGGGCCTTGGCCCGCACTTATGCTAGAGTATCCAACTTCTGCTGAGTCTGTCCATGTTCTAGCTTCTTTCCTGAACTGGGAAAACTGTCATGAATGGGTGTCCACCTGAAGCAGTTTCATTGAACACAGAACTTCCATGGTCACGTGTATGCTACTCTTCATGTTTTCAGCACAGTCAGTTCCAACACCTTCCAGATTTCCACGGTTGAAAAATGCTGTGAGTCCTTTCAAAAGCAGACTCCCCTTACCACGTTTGAAGCCTTTGTGACAGAGGTAGACAGGTTTCATTGAACTGTAGGTTGTGCTCTGCCATTCCGTGTTCTGGAAGTATAAGGCCCATGGCTTGCATTTTACTCACAGTCTCCAATCTGTCCAGATTCTGTCCTTTGTCTATCTTCTTTCCTCTACTGGGAAATCATTGCAACGAAAGGGTGTTTGCTTGAAATTTTTCACTGAACACAGAACTTCTCAGCTCCCTGGTATGAATGTTCGAGATTAGGGCCCTGGAAACGACTCATCACGGTTTTATCCCAGGCACCTGCAGCAGATTCCATGTTTCCACCAACAAAAACAGAAGCGAGTCTTTCCTAAACCACACTTCCCATACCACTTTGAAACTTTTTATACAGGGGTAGAACAGTTTGGAAGTCCTGTGGTCGTGCTCTCCAATTCCATGTATTGGAGGCCCATGGGCCTTGGTCTGCCTCTACCCCAGACTATACAACCTATCCTGAGTCCGTCCCTGTTCTAACATCTTTCCTGAACTGGGAACACTGCCATGAATGGGTTTCCACCTGATGATGTTTCATTGAACACAGAACATCCCATGGTCACGGGTCTGCGACTCTTCTTGTTTTCAGCACAGTCTCTTCCAAATACTTCCAGATTGCCACGGTCGCATAACTGCTGTGAGTCCATTCAAAATAAGAATTCTCTCACCACGTTTGAAGCCTTACTGATAGAGGGAGCCAGGTTGCATTGACCACAGGTCGTGCTCTGGCATTCCATGTTATGTAAGTCTAAGACCTATGGCCTGCACTTTACACACAGTATCCAATCTGCCCAGAGTCTGTCCTTCATCTATCTTCTTTCCTCTACTGGGAAAACATTGGCATGAATGGCTGTCTGCCTGAAGTCGTTTCACTGAACACAGACCTTCTCAGCTCCCTGGTATGGATGTTCGTAATTAAAGCCCCGCAAGCGAATCATCATGGTTTTGCCCCAGGCACCTGTAGCAGATTCCATCTTTCCACCGACTAAAACAGTCGTGATTCTTTCCTAAACCACAATTCCCATAACAAATTGATGCTTTTTTCGACAGAGGTAGAACACGTTGGAAGCCCTGTGATCGTCCTCTGCCTTTCCATGTATTGGAGGCCAAAGGGCCTTGGTCTGAACTTACCCCAGAGTATACAACTTGTCCTGAGTCTGTTCCTGTTATACGTTCTTTCCTGAATTGGGAACACTGCAATGAACACAGGTCCCACAGCTTCCAGCTTTACTCAGACGCATCCCTGTCATGGATATGTCCTAGAGCACAGTTACATCGCAACATTTGAAGTGTTTTGAGCAGAGGTAGGCACTGTGGAACATCACAGGTGGGGAACTTCCAGTATGTGTCTTAGAGGCCTAAGTGTCTTACCCTGCCCTTCCCTCAGAGTATGCAACCAGCCCTCTGTCCGTCCTTGTTCTATCTTCTACCCTCCCCTGGAAAGACACTGTCAAAAATGAGAATCCGCCTGAAGGAGTTTGCCTGAAAAAGAACTTCTTATGGACAAGGGGATGGACTTCTGAGACTAGAGCCAGATAGGCGCCTATTCCTGTTCACCACACAGTCCCACAAGCTACCTTGGTTAACAGACTCAACACTGCCACGAATCCCTCCTAAAGCACACTTTCCTCACAGGGTTTGAAGAGTTTTCAACACAGAAACAGAGTGTAGATTATCACAGGTCATGAACGTCCAATATGAGTTTGGGAAGCCTAAGCGCATAACCAGCACTTCACTCACAGTACCTAAAGTGTCCATAGTCCGTCCTTGTTCTATCTTCATTCCTCAAAGGAGGAAACACGGTTATGAATGAGTATCCACCTGAAGTAGTTTCCCTGAATAGATACTTTCCTATGAACACCTGTAAGGGCCCTGTATGCGACACTTCATGAAGTCAACATAGACGGGTCCCACAGCTTCAAGCTTTACTCAGAAGCATCCCTGTAAGGAGTACATCCTAGAGCACAGTTCCTTCGTGAAATCTGATGTGTTTTGAGCAGAGGTAGGCACTTTGGAACATCACAGGTGCTGAACTTCCAATATGTGTCTTAGAGGCCTAAGTGCCTTACCCTGCCCTTCCCTCAGAGTATGCAACCTGCCCTATGTCCGTTCTTGTTCTATCTTCTACCCTCCACTGGAAAGACACTGTCAGAAATGAGATTCCG
>NC_081569.1:26832254-26842951 GCF_022355385.1 Mustela nigripes
TCTGAAGGATTTTGCCTGAAACAGAATTTCTTAGTTCAAGGTGATGGACGTCTGAGACTAGAGCCCTATAGGCGCCTATTCCTGTTTACCACACAGTCAGTCCCAACAGCTTCCTTCTTTGACACACTCAACACTGCCACGAATCCCTCCTAAAGCACACTTTCCTCACCAGGTTTGAAGCATTTTCGACTCAGAAACAGAGTGTGGATGATCACAGGTCAGGAACATCCTATATGAGTTTCGAAGACCTAAGCGCCATAGCCTGCACTTCACTCACAGTACCTAAAGTGTTCACAGTCCGTCCTTGTTCTATCTTCATTCCTCAAAGGAGAAGACACTGTTATGAGTGATTATCCACCTGAAGCAGTTACCCTGAATAGATATTTTCCTATGAACACCTGTAAGGGCCCTGTATGCGACACTTCATGATTTCAACACAGACAGGACCCACAGCTTCCAGCTTTACTCAGACACATCCCTGTCATGAGTTCATCCTAGAGCACAGTTCCCTCACGACTTTTAAAGTGTTTTGAGCAGAGGTAGACACTGTGGAACATCACAGGTGGTGAACTTCCAGTATGTGTCTTAGAGGCCTAAGTGCCTTACCCTGCCCTTTACTCACAGTATCTAACTTGCCCTCTCTCCTTCCTTGTTCTATCTTCTTTCCTCCCCTGGAAAGACACTGTCAGATATGAGAATCCGCCTGAAGGACTTTGCCTGAACAGAACTTCTTATGGTCAAGGGGATGGACATCTGAGACTAGAGCCCTATACACGCCTCTTCTGTTTGTGACACAGTCATTCCCAACAGCTTCCTTCTTTGACAGACTCAACACTGCCACGAATCCCTCCTAAAGCACACTTCCCTCACAAGGTTTGAAGCGTTTTTGACACAGAAACAGAGTGTTGATGACCACAGGTCATGATCACCCAATATGTGTTTGTGCTGCCTAAGTGCCATAGCCTGCTGTTCACTCACAGTACCTAAAGTGTCCATAGTCCGTCCTTGTTCTTTCGTCATTCCTCAAAGGAGAAGACCCTCTTATGAATGAGTATCCACCTGAAGTAGTGTCCCTGAATAGATACTTTCCTATGAACACCTGTAAAGGCCTTGTATGCGACACTTCATGATTTCAACACAGACAGGACCCACAGCTTCCAGCTTTACTCAGACGCATCCGTGTTGTGAGTACGTCCTAGAGCACAGTTCCCTCGCGACCATTGAAGTGTTTTGAGCAGAGGTAGACACTGTGGAACATCACAGGTGCTGAACTTCCAGTATGTCTCTTAGAGACCTAAGTGCCTTACCCTGCCCTTCCCTCAGAGTATGCAACCTGCCCTATGTCCGTTCTTGTTCTATCTTCTACCCTCCACTGGAAAGACACTGTCAGAAATGAGATTCCATCTGAAGGATTTTGCCTGAAACAGAATTTCTTAGTTCAAGGTGATGGACGTCTGAGACTAGAGCCCTATAGGCGCCTATTCCTGTTTACCACACAGTCAGTCCCAACAGCTTCCTTCTTTGACACACTCAACACTGCCACGAATCCCTCCTAAAGCACACTTTCCTCACCAGGTTTGAAGCATTTTCGACTCAGAAACAGAGTGTGGATGATCACAGGTCAGGAACATCCTATATGAGTTTCGAAGACCTAAGCGCCATAGCCTGCACTTCACTCACAGTACCTAAAGTGTTCACAGTCCGTCCTTGTTCTATCTTCATTCCTCAAAGGAGAAGACACTGTTATGAGTGATTATCCACCTGAAGCAGTTATCCTGAATAGATATTTTCCTATGAACACCTGTAAGGGCCCTGTATGCAACACTTCATGATTTCAACACAGACAGGACCCACAGCTTCCAGCTTTACTCAGACGCATCCCTGTCATGAGTATGTCCTAGAGCACAGTTCCCTCGTGACTTTTGAAGTGTTTTGAGCAGAGGTAGACACTGTGGAACATCACAGGTGGTGAACTTCCAGTATGTGTCTTAGAGGCCTAAGTGCCTTACCCTGCCCTTCACTCACAGTATCTAACTTGACCTCTGTCCGTCCTTGTTCTATCTTCTTTCCTCCCCTGGAAAGAGACACTGACAGATATGAGAATCCGCCTGAAGGACTTTGCCTGAGCAGAACTTCTTATGGTCAAGGGGATGGACGTCGGAGACTAGAGCCCTATACGCGCCTCTTCCTGTTTACGACACAGTCAATTTGTCCTGAGTCCGAACATGTTCTAACCTCTTTCCTGAACTGGGAACACTGCCAGGAATGGGTGTCCATCTGAAGAAGTTTCATTGACACAGAACTTCCAATGGTCATCGGTATGCGATTCTTCAGGTTTTCAGCACAGTTGCTTCCAAATCTTTCTAGATTTCCACAGTTGCAAAACTGCTGTGAGTCCTTTCAAAACCAGACTTCCCTTACCACGTTTGAAGCCTTTGTGACAGAGGTAGACAGATTGCATTGACCACAGGTGGTGCTCTGCCATTCCATGTTGTGGAAGTCTAAGGCCCAGGGCCTGCACTTTACTCAGAGACTCCAACCTGTCCTGTTTATGTCCTTGTCCTCTTTTTTCTTTTACTGGGAACGCACTGCCACAAATGGGTGTCCCTCTGAAGTTGTTTCACTGAACACAGAAATTCTATGCTCCCTGGTATGGATATTCGAGATTACGGCCCTGGAAGCGACTCATCACAGTTTCCACCCAGGCACCTCCAGCAGATTCCATGTTTCCACTGACTAAAACAGTCGCGAGTCTTTCCTCAACCACACTTCCCATACCACTTTGAAGCTTTTTTGACAAAGGCAGAACAGTTTCGATGTCCTGTGGTCGTGCTCTGCCATTCCATGTTTAGGAGGCCCAAGGGCCTTGGCCTGCACTTACCCCAGAGTATCCAACTTGTTATGAGTACGTCCCTGTTCTAACTTCTTTCCTGAACTGGGAATACTGCCATGAATGGGTGTCCACCTGAAGACATTTCATTGAACATAGAACTTCCAATGGTCACCAGTATGCGACTCTTCATGTTTTCAGCACAGTCACTTCCAACACCTTCCCGATCTCCACCGTCGCAAAACTGTTATGAGTTATTTCAAATCCAGACTTCCCTTACCACGTTTGAAGCCTTTGTGACAGAGGTAGACAGGTTGCATTGACCACAGTTTGTTCTCTGCCATTCCATGTTATGGAAGTCTAAGGCCCATGGCCTGCACTTTACTCAATGTATCCAACCTGTCCAGAGTCCGTCCTTGTTCTATCTTCTTTCCTCTACTGGGAACACACTGACACAAATCGGTGTCCATCTGAAATTGTTTCACTGAACACAGAACTTCTAAGCTCCCTGGTATGGATGTTCAAGATTAGGACCCTGAGCTCACCATGGTTTCAACCCAGGCATCTCCAGTAGATTCCATGTTTCCACCGACTAAAACAGTCGTGAGCCTTCCTAAACCACACTTCCCTTACCATGTCTGAAGCTTATTCAGCAGAGGAAGACATTTGGATGACCTGAGTTCATGTTCTGCCATTCCATGTATTGAAGGCCCAAGGGCCTTGGCCTGCACTTACCCCAGATTATCCAACTTGTCCTGATTCCATCCCTGTTCTAGCTTCTTTCCTGAACTGGGAATACTGCCATGAATGGGTGTCCACCTGAAGAAATTTCATTGAATGCAGAACATCCAATGGTCATGGGTATGTGACTCTTCATGTTTTCAGCACAGTCACATCCAACACTTTCCAGATTTACACGGTCACATAAATGCTGTGAGTCCTTTCAAAACCAGCCTTCCCTTACCATGTTTGAAGCCTATGTGACAGAGGTAGACAAGTTGCATTGACCATAGGTCGTGCTCTGCCTTTCATGTTATGGAAGTCTAAGGCCCATGGCCTGCACTTTAATCAAAGTATCCAACCTGCCCTGTGTACGTTTTTTTTTATATCTTCTTTCTTTTACTGGGAAAACACTGCCATGAATGGGTGTCCCTCTGAATCGTTCACTGAACACAGATCTTCTAATCTCTGGATGTTCGAGATTAGGGCCCTGTAAGCATTTCACCATGGTTTCAACCCAGGCACCTCCAGCAGATTCCATGTTTCCACTGACTAAAACAGTTGCGAGTCTTCCCTAAACCACACTTCCCATACCAATTTGAAGCTTTTTTGACAGCAGTAAAACAGTGTGGATGACCTGAGGTCATGCTCTGCCATTCCATGTTTTAGAGGCCCAAGAGCCATGTCCTGCACTTACCCCAGAGTATTCAACTTGTCCTGAGTCTGTCTCTGTTCTAACTTCTTTCCTGAACTGGGAACACTGCCATGAATGGGTGTCCACCTGTAGAAGTTTCATTGAACACAGAACTTCCAATGGTCACCTGTATGCGACTCTTCATGTTTTCAGCACAGTCACATCCAACACTTCCCAGATTTACACGGTCGCATAAATGCTGTGAGTCCTTTCAAAACCCTCTTCCCTTACAACATTTGAAGCCTTTGTGACAGAGGTAGACAGGTTGCATTGACCACAGGTCGTGCTCTGCCATTCCATGTTATGGAAGTCTAAGGCCCATGGCCTGCACTTTACTCAAGGTATCCAACCTGCCCTCTGTAGATCCTTGTTCTATCTTCTTTCCTTTACTGGGAACACAGTGCCATGAATGGGTGTCTATCTGAAGTTGTTTCACTGAACATAGAACTTCTACGCTCACTGGTATTGATGTTCAAGTTAGGGCCCTGGAAGTGGCTCACCATGGCTTCTACCCAGGTACCTCCAGCAGATTCCATGTTTCCACTGACTATTTCTTTCGCAAGTCTTTCCTAAACTACACTTTCCTCACCACGTTTGAAGCCTTTTCGACAGATGTAGACAGTGTGGATGATCACAGGTTTTGCTCTGCCATTCCATATTATGGAGGCCTAAGGGCCTTTGCTTGCACTTAGCCCAGAATATCCAACTTGCCCAGAGTCCATCCTTGTTCTATCTTCTTTCCTCAGCTGAGAACACACTGTCATGAATGGTGTTCCGCCTGAAGAACTTTCACTGAACACACACCTTCTGATTGACACCAGTATGGATGTCAAGACTAGGGTCCTGTATGCGACTCTTCATGTTTTCAGCACAGGCAGTTCCAAAGGCTTCCAGTTTTTCCTGGTCTCACCACTGCAGCAAGTCCTTTCAAAACCACACTTCCCTTACCACGTTTGAATCCTTTTCAACTGAAGTGTACAGATTGAATGACCACAGGTCGTGTTCTGCCATTTCATGTTTTAGAGGCCTAAGGGCCTAGCCTGCACTTAACCCAGAGTATCCAACTTGCCCAGAGTCCATCCTTGTTCTATCTTCTTTACTCAGCTTAGAACACACTGTCACGAATGGTGTTCTGCCTAGTTCCAACACCTTCCCTGAGGTGACGGTCTCAAAACAGTCACAAGTCCTTCCTAAACTACACTTCCCTTACCATGTTTAAAGCCCAGAGTCCATCCTTGTTCTATCTTCTTTACTCAGCTTAGAATACACTGTCATGAATAGGGTCCACCTAGTTCCAAAAACTTCCCTGAATCGACCATCTCAAAACAGTCGTGACTCTTTCCTAAACCACACTTCCCTTACCACGGTTAAAGGGTTTTCACCTGAGGTACACAGTTTGGATGACCTGTGGTCATGCTCTGCCATTCCATGTTTTAAAGACCCAAGGGCCTTGGCCTGCACTTACCCCAGAGTATCCAACTTGCCCAGAGACCATCCTTGTTTTAGCTTCTTTCCTCCACTGGGAACACACTGCCATGAATGGGTGCCCGCTGGAAGATGTTCCACTGAAAACGGACCATTCTATGGTCACAGGTATGGACGTTCGAGACTAGGCCCTGTAAGCGACTCACCATAGTTTTAACACAGGCACGTTCAAAAGAGTCCATGTTTACACCGTCTAAAAACATTCATGAGTCTTACCTAAACCACACTTTCCTTACCACAATTGAAGCCTTTTTGACAGAGGTAGACTGTTTGGATGACCACAGGTTGTGCTCTACCATTCCATGATATGGAAGCCTAAGGCCCATGGCCTGCTTTAATTGAAGTATCGAACTTGCCCAGAAACCGTCCTTGTTCTATCTTCTTTCCTCACCTGGGAACACACTGCAATGTCCACCTGAAGACATTTCAGGGAACACAGAACTTTTAAGCTCACTGGTATGGATGTTCAAGATTAGGACCCTGTATGCGACTCTTTATGTTTTTAACCCAGGTACGTCCAAAGATTCCATGTTTCCACCTAACAAAAACTGCCACAAGTCCTTTTGAAACCACACTTCCTGAACCATGTTTGAAGCCTTCTTGACAGAGGTAGACAGTTTGGATGACCACAGGTCCTGCTCTGCCATTCCATGTTTTGGAAGCTTCTTTCCTCAGCTGAGAACACACTGTCACGAATGGGGTCCACCTGAAGTCATTTCATTAAACACAGAACTTCTACGCTCACTGGTATGGATGTTCGAATTAGGGCCCTGGAAGCAACTCACCATGGTTTCACCAGGCACCTCCAGCAGATTCCATGTTTCCACTGACTAAAACTGTCGCAAGTCTTTCCTAAACCACACTTCCCTTACCACGTTTGAAGCTTTTTCAACAGATGTCATGCTCTGCCATTCCATGTTATGGAAGCCTAAGGTCCATGGCCTCCACTTTACTCAAAGTATCCAACCTGCCCAGAAGCCCTAGCTTCTTTTCTCAGCTGAGAACACACTGTCACAAATGGGGGTCTGATTAGTTCCAACAGCTTCCCTGAGTCGACCATCTCAAAACAGTCAAGGAGTTGCCCAGGAACGTGTGGGACCACTTACGGCAAAGGCCAGCTGCCTCCCCTTGAGGAAAGCCATCTGTGTGGAAGGCGACCGCAAGTCCCTTCACACGCTGCCAACACGGGGAAGGCGGCTTTCTCAAACCTCTGCCTGGGAGCCCAGTGAGAGCACCTTGCCTTCATTTCCGAGAAACAAGGCCCAAGTCCAGCCACCATTGGCAAGCACCGCACTGCCGTGAGGAGGAGAAAAGGAGCCGCTGGGGTGCGCGGGGGGAAGCCTAAGGAAGGGGCCGCGCGCTGAGGCCTGGGGATCCGCGAGAAGGCCCTCGGCTCACCAGGGCACGCAACAGCTACGCATGCAGCCATAGCCCCGGGGTGCGGCCCTCTCCCCGGCCGCAACCCGAACCAGGAGCCTAGGCAGCAGAACACAGAGTCTGGTTGAGGGCGCAAAGACCACTCCACAAGCTCCCGCTCCCTCAACCTGACCGAAACCATGGGCGGTCCTAAGCCAGAGTGCAGCCTCCGAGAGTTCTGTGGTGGCGACGAAGCTCTAAGAGAGCACGCAGAAGCGAGTCCCTCCTTCTGGTTGACATCGCCCTGGCCTCTTGGCTAGGGATGTCTTCTGACACCGGCGTGGGGAAGCGCAAGGCAAGCGCCACTGGCTTACCATGGAGAAGTGCACTCGGGTACACGCTGATCCTGGTCTGTGGAGGTAGAAGCATTTCGAAGGTGGACTGGGCAGGAACCTCAGAGGAGAAAGAGGGAATCTCTCAACCCCAAGACGGAGCAACGGCAGGGGGAGCGCCTTCGGCTCCCGTTGACCCCGGCTGCCAGGAGGCATTAGCCAGACACTGGCCTGCACGCCTCTGTGCTGACGGCCTGAGCTCCATGCTCAGGGACCCGAATGGGCCCCAGGCACCACAGGCTTGAGAGCGTCCTTCAGGGTCACGGTACCATGTGTGCACAGCTTCCTGGCAGTGGCGGGAGCATGTAGGCTATGAACTCTGAGGAACAACTCTCTTCGGGGGGATCCTCTGCCCACAAACACATCTGTAAAGGAGAAAGAGTAGCTGTGCCAGGGAAATGGCATGGAACTTCAGGCGGGTGATGGGGCTTCTCTGCTGGCCTCTTTCATGTACCGCCTGGCACCCTGCGGTGGGAAAGCAGTTGCCCAGGAATGTGTGGGACCGCTTGCGGTAAAGGCCAGCTGCCTCCCCTTGAGGAAAGCCATCTGTGTGGAAGGTGACCACAAGTCCCGTCACACGCTGCCAACACGCAGAAGGAGGCTTTCTCAAACCGCTGCCTCGGAGCCCAGTGAGAGCGCCCTGCCCTCATTTCCAAGAAACCAGGCCCAAGGCCAGCCACAATTGGCAACCACAGCACTTCACTGAGGAGAAGAGGTACCGCTCTTGTGTGTTGCGGGGAAGCCTAAGGAAGGGGCCGGGCGCCGGTGCCCGGGGATCTGCAGAAGGCCCGCTGCTAACCCGCTTACGCAAGAGCCAGGCACACTGCCATAGCCCCTGCTACAGCCCTCTCCCTGGCCGCAACCCGAACCAGGAGCCCGGGATGCAGGACACACTGCAGAACACGGACGATGGTTCTGAGGGCGCAAAGACCACTGCAAGCTCTGGCTCCTTCAACCTGACCGAACTGTCTGCATGTCCTACGCCAGAGCTCCGTGGCTACGTAGTTCACAGAGGGCACATTGAAGCGAGGACCTCTGTCAGGCTGACACCACACCCAGTACCCAATGCAATATATGCCTCCATAATACCCACCACCTGGCTCCCCCAACCTCCAACCCCGGCCCTTTCAAAACTCTCAGATTGTTTTTCAGAGTCCATAGTCTCTCATGGTTCACCTCCCCTTCCAATTTCCCCCAACTCCCTTCTCCTAACTCCCCATGTCCTCCATGCTATTTGTTATGCTCCACAAATAAGTGAAACCATATGATAATTGACTCTCTCTGCTTGACTTATTTCACTCAGCATAATCTCTTCGAGTCCCATCCATGTTGCTACAAAAGTTGGGTATTTGTCCTTTCTGATGGAGGCATAATACTCCATAGTTTATATGGACCACATCTTCCTTATCCATTTGTCTGTTGAAGGGCATCTTGGTTCTTTCCACAGTTTGGCCACCGTGGCCATTGCTGCTATCAACATTGGGGTACAGATGGGCCTTCTTTTCACTACATCTCTATCTTTGAGGTAAATACCGAGGAGTGCAATGGCAGGGTCATAGGGAAATTCTATTTTTAATTCCTTGAGGAATCTCCACACTGTTCTCCAAAGAGGCTGCACCAAATTGCATTCCCACCATCAGTGGAAGAGGGTTCCCCATTCTCCACATCCCCTCCAACACATGTTGTTTCCTGTCTTGTTAATTTTGGCCATTCTAACTGGTGTAAGGGGATATCTCAATGTGGTTTTAATTTGAATCTCCCTGATGGCTAGTGATGAACATTTTTTCATGTGTCTGATAGCCATTTGTATGTCTTCATTGGAGAAGTCTCTGTTCATGTCTTCTGCCCATTTTTTGATATTATTATCTGTTTTGTGTGTGTGGAGTTTGAGAAGTTCTCCATAGATCCTGGATATTAGCCTTTTGTCTGTACTGTCATTTGCAAATATCTTCTCCCATTCCGTGGGTTGCTGCTTAGTTTTGTTGTTTCCTTTGCTGTGCAGAAGCTTTTGATCTTGATGAAGTCCCAAACGATGATCTTGCCTTTTGTTTTCTTTGCCTTTGGAAACATATCTATTTTTTTTCATTTATTTATTTTCAGCATAACAGTATCATTATTGTTTCACAACACCCAGTGCTCCATGCAATCTGTGCCCTCTATAATACCCACCACCTGGTACCCCAACCTCCCACCCCCCCACCACTTCAAACCCTTCAGATTGTTTTTCAGAGTCCATAGTCTCTCATGGTTCACCTCCCCTTCCAATTTACCCCAACACCCTTCTCTCTAACTCCCCATGTCCTCCATGCTTTTTGTTATGCTCCACAAATAAGTGAAACCATATAATTGACTCGCTCTGCTTGACTTATTTCACTCAGCATAATCTCTTCAAGTCCCATCCATGTTGCTACAAAAGTTGGGTATTCATCCTTTCTGATGGAGGCATAATACTCCATAGTGTATATGGACCACATCTTCCTTATCCATTCATCCGTTGAAGGGCATCTTGGTTCTTTCCACAGTTTGGCGACCGTGGATATTGCTGCTATAAACATTGGGGTACAGAAGGCCTTTCTTTTCACGACATCTGTATCTTTGGGGTAAATACCCAGGAGTGCAATGGCAGGGTCATAGGGAAGTTCTATTTTTAATTTCTTGAGGAATCTCCACACTGTTCTCCAAAGAGGCTGCACCAAATTGCATTCCCACCAACAGTAGAAGAGGGTTCCCCTTTCTCCACATCTCCTCCAACACGTGTTGTTTCCTGTCTTGCTAATTTTGGTCATTCTAACTGGTGTAAGGTGATATATCAATGTAGTTGTAATTTGAATCTCCCTGATGGCTAGTGATGATGAACATTTTTTCATGTGTCTGATTGCCATTTGTATGTCTTTATTGGAGAAGTTTCTGTCCATATCTTCTGCCCATTTTTTGATATGATTGTCTGATTTGTGTGTGTTGAGTTTAAGGAGTTCTTTGTAGATCCTGGATATCAACCTTTTGTCTGTACTGTCATTTGCAAATATCTTCTTCCATTCCGTGGGTTGGCTCTTTGTTTTCTTGACTGTTTCCTTGGCTGTGTAGAAGCTTTTGATTTTGATGAAGTCCCAAAAGTTCATCTTCGGTTTTGTTTCCTTTGCCTTTGGAGACATATCTTAAAAGAAGTTGCTGTGGCTGATATCGAAGAGATTACTGCCTATGTTCTCCTCTAGGATTCTGA
>NC_081569.1:26843051-26930835 GCF_022355385.1 Mustela nigripes
TCTGTGGCTGATATCGAAGAGATTACTGCCTATGTTCTCCTCTAGGATTCTGATGGATTCCTGTCTCACGTTGAGGTCTTTTATCCATTTTGAGTTTATCTTGTGTACTGTGTAAGAGAATGGTCGAATTTCATTCTTCTACATATAGCTGTCCAGTTTTCCCAGCACCATTTATTGAAGAGACTGCCTTTTTTCCACTGTATATTTTTTCCTCTTTTGTCGAAGATTAATTGACCATAGAGTTGAGGGTCCATATTTGGGCTCTCTACTCTGTTCCACTGGTCTATGTGTCTGTTTTTATGCCAGTACCATCCTGTCTTGGTGATCACAGCTTTGTAATAAAGCTTGAAATCAGGTAACATGATGTCCCCAGCTTTATTTTTGTTTTTCAACATTTCCTTAGCGATTCAGGGTCTCTTATGATTGCATACAAATTTTAGGATTATTTGCTTCTGCACAGAAAAGGAAACAGTAAAAAAAACAAAGAAGCAACCAACGGAATGGGAGAAGATATTTGCAAATGACAGTACAGACAAAAGGTTGATATCCAGGATCTATAATGAACTCCTCAAACTCAACACACACAAAACAGGCAAACATATCAAAAAAGGGCAGAATATATGAACAAACACTTCTCTAATGAAGACATACAAATGGCTATCAGACACATGAAAAAATGTTCATCATCACTAGCCCTCAGGGAGATTTAAATTAAAACTACATTGAGATATCACCTTACACCAGTTAGAACGGCCAAGATTAGCAAGACAGGAAACAACATGTGTTGGAGAGGATGTGGAGAAAGGGGAACCCTCTTCTACTGTTGGTGGGAATGCAAGTTGGTGCAGCCTCTTTGGAGAACAGTGTGGAGATTCCTCAAGAAATTAAAAATAGAACTTCCCTATGACCCTGCCATTGCACTCCTGGGTATTTACCCCAAGGATACAGATGTCATGAGAAGAAGGGCCATCTGTACCCCAATGTTTATAGCAGCAATGGCCACAGTCGCCAAACTGTGGAAAGAACCAAGATGTCCTTCAACAGATGAATGGATAAGGAAGATGTGGTCCAATACACTATGGAGTATTATGCCTCCATCAGAAAGGATGAATACCCAACTTTTGTAGCAACATGGATGGGACTCGAAGAGATTATGCTGAGTGAAATAAGTCAAGCAGAGAGAGTCAATTATCATATGGTTTCACTTATTTGTGGAGCATAACAAATAGCATGGAGGACAAGGGGTGTTAGAGAGGTGAAGGGAGTTGGGGTAAGTTGGAGGGGGAGGTGAATCACGAGAGACTGTGGACTCTGAAAGGCAGTATGAGGGGTTTGAAGTGGCGGGGGGGGGGGGGAGGGTGGGGGAGCCAGGTGGTGGGTATTATGGTGGGCATGTATTGCATGGAGCACTGGGTGTGGTGAAAAAATAGTGAATACTGTTTTTCTGAAAATAAATAAATTGAAAAAATTAAAAAAAAAAGAAAAGAAAATGAAGGTTTTCCCAGTATGGGGAATGGAACCAGCATTCATGTCCTAGAGGCAGAAAGGTCTCCTCCCAAGATCATAGAACCTAGAAAGACCTTGAGACACCTGATTGTGAAACTGATGAATCATAATTTTAGACAGGAGCTCTTGAAAGCAGCTAGGAGGAAGAGATTTTCTAAGTACAGAGGTAAGCCCATCAGAATAACATCAGACCTGTCCACAGAAACCTGGTAAGCCAGGAAGCACTAGCAGGATGTATTCAGGATGATAAATGGGAAGAACAGGCAGCCAAGAATACTTTATCTAGCAATACTGACATTCAAAATGTATGGAGAGAAAAAGAGCTTCCAAGACTGGCAAGGTTTAAAAGGATATGTGACCACCAAGCTGGCATTGCAAGAAATATTAAGGGAGTTGCAATAAAAGAGGAAAAAACCCAAGAATGTCATTGAACAGAAATTTATGGAGACAATCTATAGGAAAAAAAAAAAGACTTCAGAGGTAACACAATGTCAATAAAAACGTATCCCTCAATAATCACTCTCAATGTGAATTGCCTAAATGCGCCCATAAAATGGCTCAGGGTTACAGACTGGATAAAATGACAGGACCCATCCATATGTTGTCTACAAGAGACCCATTGGAGCATAAGGATACATCCAGACTGAAAGTAAAGGGATGTAGAAGCATCTTTCATGCCAATGGGCCTCAAAAGAAGGCCAGGGTAGTGATTCTCATATCAGATAAATTAGATTTTTTTAAAAGATTTTATTTATTTATTTGACAGAGAGAAATCACAAGCAGACGGAAAGGCAGGCAGAGAGAGGGAAGCAGGCTCCCTGCTGAGCAGAGAACCTAATGCGGGACTCGATCCCAGGACCCTGAGATCATGACCTGAGCCGAAGGCAGTGGCCTAACCCACTGAGCCACCCAGGTGCCCAGGTAAATTAGATTTTAAACTAAAGACTGTAGTCAGAGATATAGAAGGACGCTGCATCATTCTTAAAAGTTCTATCCACCAAGATATAACAATTGTAAATATTTATGCCCCCAATATGTGAGCAGCCAACTACATAAAACAACTGTTTATCAAGATAAAGAGTCATATTGATATGAATACATTAATAGTAGGGGATATTAACACACCACTCTCAGTTACAGACAGATCATCCAAGCAGAAAATCAATAAAGAAACAAGAGCATTGGATGACACATTGGACCATATGGACCTCATAGATATATACAGCACATTCCACCCTAAAACAACAGAATACTCAGTCTTCTCAAGTGCACATGGAACCATCTCCAGAACAGGACACATACTGGGTCAAAAATCAGGGCTCAACTGATACCAGAAGACTGAGATTATTCTCTGCATATTCTCAGATCACAATGCTTTGAAACTGGAGCTCAAACATAAGAAAAAGTTTGGAAGGAATCCAAACACCTGGAAGCTAAAGACCACTTTGCTTAAGAATGCTTGGATCAATGAGGAAATCAAAGAAGAACTTAGATAATTCATGGAAACCAATGAGAATGAAGACACTTCAGTCTAAAACCTATGGGATACAGCAAAGGCAGTCTTAAGTGGGAAATATATAGTCATCCAAGCCTCCCTTAAAACTATTGAAAAATCCAGAATACACCAGCTGTCCTTACACCCCAAAGAACTGGAGAATCAACAAATTAGCCATCTCCACACACAAGAAGAGAAATAATCAAGATTAGAGCAGAGATCAATGAGATAGAAACAAGAGATACAGTAGAATGCATTAATGAAACTAGAAGCTGTTTTTTTGAGATAATCAAAAAGATCAGTAAACCATTGAACAATCTAATCCAAAATAAAAGAGAGAAGATCCAAATTAATAAAATTGTGAATGAAAAGAGAGAGATCACAACTAACACCAAAGAAATAGAAACAATCATCAGAAATTATTATCAACAGTTATATGCCAAATAAGTTAAGCAACCTAGATGAAATGGATGCATTCCTGGAAAACTATAAACTTCCAAAACTGAATCAGAAAGAAATGGACAATCTGAATAGACCAATATCTAGTAATGAGATTGAAGCAGTGATCAAAAATCTCCCAAAAAATAAGAGCCCAGGACCTGACAGATTCCCTGGGGAATTCTACCAAACTTTCAAAGAAGAAATAATACCTATTCTCCTGAAGCTTTTTCAAACAATTGAAGCAGGAGGAAAACTTCCAGACTCTTCTTATGAAGCCAGTATTACCCTGATCCCCAAACCAAGCAAAGACCCCACCCAAAAGGAGAATTTCAGACCAATATCACTAATGAATGTGGATGCTAAGGTTCTCAACAAGATCCTAGCTAAGAGGATCCAACAATACATTAAAAAGATTATCTACCAGGGTGCCTGGGTGGCTCAGTGGGTTAAGCCTCTGCCTTAGGCTCAGGTCATGATCCCAGGATTCTAGGATCAAGCCCCGCATGGGGCTCTCTTCTCGGCGGGGAGCCTGCTTCCCCCTCCTCTCTCTCTCTGCCTGCCTTTCTGCCTACTTGTGATTTCTCTCTCTGTAAAATAAATAAATAAAATCTTTAAAAAAAAAAAAAGAAGAAGAAGATTATCCACCATGACCAGGTGCATTTTATCCCTGGGTTGCAAGAGTGGTTCAACATTCACAAATCAATCAATGTAATGTACAAATCAATAAAGAGAAGAGAGAAGAACGACAATGCTCTCTCAATTGATGCAGAAAAAGCATTTGACAAAATCCAACATCCATTCCTGAGTAAAATGCTTCAAAGTACAGGGATAGAGGGAACATTCCTCAACTTCATAAAATCTATGAAAAACCCACAGCAAATAACATCCTTAATGTAAAAAAGCTGACAGCCTTCCCTTTGAGATCAGGAACATGACAAGGATGCCAACTCTCACACTCTTGTTCAACATAGTATTAGAAGTCCTAGCAACAGCAATCAGACAACAAAGAGAAATAAGAGGTATCAAAATTGGCAATGAAGAAGAAAATCTCTCTCTCTTCACAGATGACATTATACTTTATATGGAAAACCCAAAAGACTCCACCCCCAAACTACTAGAACTCATTCAGCAATTCAGTAATGTCGCAGGATACAAAAATCAATGTACAGAAATCAGTTGCTTTCTTATGCACTAACAATGAAAATACAGAAGGGGAAATTAGAGAATTGCTTCCATTTACTCTAGGACCAAGAACCATAAGATACCTGGGAATAAACCTAACCAAAGAGGTAAAGGTTTGTACTCGAGGAACTACAGAACACTCATGAAAGAAATTGAAGAAGACACAAAAAGATGGAAGACCATTCCATGCTCTTGGATCAGTAGTATAAACATTGTTAAAATTTCTATACTGCCTAGAGCAATCTCTACTTTCAATGCCATTCTGATCAAAACTCCACTGGCATTTTTCACAGAGCTAGAGCAAACAATCCTAAAATTTGTATGGAATCAGAAGATACCCTGAATTGCTAAGGGAATGTTGAAAAGGAAAAACAAAACTGAGGCATCATGTTGCCTGATTTGAAGCTTTACTACAAAGCTGTGATCACCAAGACAGCATGGTACTGGCATAAAAACAGACACATAGACCAGTGGAACAGAGCAGAGAGCCCAGATATGGACCCTCAACTCTATGGTCAAATAATCTTCGACAAAGCTGGAAAAAATATATACAGTGGAAAAAAGTCTCTTCAATAAATGGTGCTGGATAAACTGGACAGCTATGTGTAGAAGAATGAAACTCGACCATTCTCTTACACCATACACAAAGATAAACTCAAAATGGATAAAAGACCTCAATGTGAGGCCGGAATCCATCAGAAACCTAGAGGAGAACATAGGCAGTAACCTCTCCAACATTGACCACAGCAACTTCTTTCAAGATTTGTCTCCAAAGGCAAAGGAAACAAAAGCGAAAATAAACTTTTGGGACTTCATCAAGATCAAAAGCTTCTGCACAGCAAAGGAAACAGTCAACAAAACAAAGCAGCAACCCACGGAATGGGAGAAGATATTTGCAAATGACAGTACAGACAAAAGGCTTATATCCAGGATCTATGGAGAACTTCTCAAACTCCACACACACAAAACAGATAATCATGTCAAAAAGTGGGCAGAAGACATGAATAGAGACTTCTCCAATGAAGACATACAAATGGCTATCAGACACATGAAAAAATGTTCATCATCACTAGCCATCAGGGAGATTCAAATTAAAACCACATTGAGATATCACCTTACACCAGTTAGAATGGCCAAAATTAGCAAGACAGGAAACAACGTGTGCTGGAGAGGATGTGGAGAATGGGGAACACTCTTCCACTGTTGGTGGGAATGCAAGTGGTGCAACCACTTTGGAAAACAGTGTGGAGATTCCTCAGGAAATTAAAAATAGAGGGGCACCTGGGTGGCTCAGTGGGTTAAAGCCTCTGCTTTCGGCTCAGGTCATGGTCCCAGGGTCCTGGGATCGAGCCCCGCATCAGGCTCTCTACTGAGTGGGGAGCCTGCTTCCTTCTCTCTCTCTCTCTGCCTGCCTCTCTGCCTGCTTGTGATCTCTCTGTCAAATAAATAAATAAAATCTTAAAAAAAAATTAAAAATAGAGCTTCTCTACGACCCTGCAATTGCACTACTGGGTATTTACCCTAAAGATACAGATGTTGTGTAAAGAAGGGTCATCTGTACATCCAGTGTTCATAGCAGCAATGGCCACGGTCGCCAAACTTTGCAAAGAACGAAGGTACCCTTCAATGCACAAATGGATAAGGAAGATGTGGTCCAATACACTATGGAGTATTATGCCTCCATCATAAAGGAACAATACCCAACTTTTGTATCAACATGGATGGGACTGCAAGAGATTATGCTGAGTGAAATAAGTCAAGCAGAGAGAGTCAATTATCAAATGGTTTCACTTATCTGTGGAGCATAACAAATAACAAGGAGGACAAAGGGAGATGGAGAGGAGAAGGGGGTTGGGGGAAATTGGAGGGGGAGATGAACCATGAGAGACTGTGGACTCTGAAAAACAATCTGAGGGTTTTGGAGGGGCAGGGGGTGAGAGGTTGGGTGAGCCAGGTGGTGGGTATTATGGAGGTCATATATTGCATGGAGCACTGGGTGTGGTGCATAAACAATGAATTCTGGAACACTGAAACGTAATTTAAAAAAAAATAAAAATTAAAAAAAAAATCTTTATTTCTTCTCATGGCCTTGAGTTCCTGTCCTTTGTTCTTTCATTTCAACCAAAGAAACTCCTGTTAGCACTTCTTGCAGGGTAGGTTGTAGAGGAATCCATCTCTTTCATTTTCTATATGGTGATGTTTTAATTTCTCCTTCATTTTTGAAGGATTCTTTCCAGATATATTTTTGATGGTCAGGTTTCTTTTCTTTCTAACAACTTGAATATGTCAAACCGACTGCCTTTTAACCCCCAAGATATCTTATTTATTTATTTAAGAAAGAACGAGTGGGGTAAGGGGCAGGGGGAGAAGCAGACTCCTTGCTGAGCAGGGTTCTGTCTGCGACTTCATGACCATGACTTCTACGATCATGATCATGATCATGAACTAAGGCAGATGCTTAACTGCTTGAGCAACCATGCACCCTAGCCCCCAAGGTTTCTGATGTGAAATCTGATAACCTTATTGAAGATGTCTTAAAATTCTTGTTTCTTTCAAGATTCTGTTTTCCACTTTGGATTGATTGATTTTAATGTGTCTTGGTGGGTCTCTTTTGACTTTCCCCTTTTGGAGTTCAGTGAGATTTGCCTATTCAAACATGCTCTTGAAATTCACCTTCTAGTGTAAATTTTTATTGAACCTTTCTGCTGCAGAATTTCTTTTCTTCCTTTTACATTTTCTTTTTATTTTCTCCTTTTTGGCATTTTCCTGATTTCCTTTAGTTCTTTGAGGATATTTAAAAGTGTCTGTCTAATAAGTTCTAAGCGGTGCTTCCTTGGCGTCAGTTTCTGTTTCTCTAAATAAACCTAGTTTATCTTTTTCTTCGTATGCCTTGTAATTTTTTAAAAATTGGTAATTTCACCATTATAATACAGCAATTCTGACAGAGATCTCCTTGAATGCCAGTTCTCTGTCTTTGCAGAGTAGCTGGGTGCTCGAGCACTCTTGCAGTGCTTAGCTAGGCTTGCTCTGAACATAGGAATCTGACTGAGGTGAAAACTTAATGTCTTAGATCTTTGTTGAGCATGTGTTTTGCCTGGGTGTTCATATGGCATTGTAAATCTTATCCTCCCTCCGTTCTTTTCTCCCGCCCCCTTTTTATAAAGATTTTATTTAAGAGGGAGCACAAGCAGGAAGGAGTGGCAGACAGAGAGAAAAGCAGACTCTCTGCTGACTATGGAGACAGATGCGGGACTCAGACCAAGACCCTGAAATCATGACCTGAGCCAAAGGCAGATGCTTAACTAACTGAGCCACCCAGGTGTCCCTCATCCTTCCTTCTTACAGAGCTGCTTCTCAATGTCCAATTTCCAAAAATTCTCACCCCAGTTTCTTTCCTAAGCCTTATGTGACCTATTCTATCTCTACTCATAATCTCTTGCCCTAGGTGTCTGAGTCTGTAGTCACCTTGCATCTTTTAAAACTAATGCTTGCCATTTTTCCTTTCTGAATTCCGAGTTAATAGTAAAATAAAGATGAACACTTTGAGTAAGTCCTCCAGGTATCCTCCAGACAGATAAGGCATACACAATGATTTGTAAATAAAGTCTACTCTACCTCCTCTGGTTTGAGCATAGGAACTGGGAACCAGGCTTTTGCCACTTCTTTTTTTTTTTTTTTCATTTATTATTTTCAGCATAACAGTATCATTATTTTTTCACCACACCCAGTGCTCCATGCAATCTGTGCCCTCTATAAAACCCACCACCTGGTACCCCGACCCTCCCCCCCCACTCCAAACCCCTCAGATTGTTTTTCAGAGTCCATAGTCTCTCATGATTCACCTCCCCTTCCAATTTACCCCAACACCCTTCTCTCTAAGTCCCCATGTCCTCCATGCTATTTGTTATGCTCCACAAATAAGTGAAACCATATGATAATTGACTCTCTCTGCTTGACTGATTTCACTCAGCATAATCTCTTCCAGTCCCACCCCTGCTGCTACAAAAGTTGAGTATTCGTCCTTTCTGATGGAGGCATAATACTCCATAGTGTATATGGACCACATCTTCCTTATCCATTCATCCGTTGAAGGGCATCTTGGTTCTTTCCACAGTTTGGCGACCGTGGCCATTGCTGCTATAAACATTGGGGTACAGATGGCCCTTCTTTTCACGACATCTGTATCTTTGGGATAAATACCCAGGAGTGCAATGGCAGGGTCATAGGGAAGTTCTATTTTTAATTTCTTGAGGAATCTCCACACTGTTCTCCAAAGAGGCTGCACCAACTTGCATTCCCACTAACAGTGGAAGAGGGTTCCCCTTTCTCCACATCCCCTCCAACACATGTTGTTTCCTGTCTTGCTAATTTTGGCCATTCTAACTGGTGTAAGGTGATATCTCAATGTAGTTTTAATCTGAATCTCCCTGATGGCTAGTGATGGTGAACATTTTTTCATGTGTCTGATAGCCATTTGTATGTCTTGATTGGAGAAGTGTCTGTTCATATCTTCTGCCCATTTTTTGATATGATTGTCTGTTTTGTGTGTGTTGAGTTTGAGGAGTTCATTATAGATCCTGGATATCAACCTATCAACCAACTCCACACATAAGAAGGGAAATAGTCAAGATTAGAGCTGAGATCGATGAGGTAGAAACCAGAGATACAGTAGAATGTATCAATGAAACTAGAAGGTGGTTTTTTAAAAGAATCAATAAGATTGATAAACCATTGGCGACACTAATCCAAAAGAAAAGAGAGAAAGTTCAAATATATAAAATTATGAACGAAAAGGGAGAGATCGCAACGAACCTCAAGGAAGTAGAAACAATCATCAGAAGTTATTATCAACAGTTATATGCCAATAAGCTTAGCAACCTAGATGAAATGGATGCATTCCTGGAAAACTATAAACTCCCAAAATTGAATCAGGAAGAAATTGACAACCTGAATAGACCAATATCTAGTAATGAGATTGAAGCAGTGTTCAAAAACCTCCCAAAAAACAAGAGCCCAGGACCTGATGGATTCCCCTGAGAATTCTACCGAACGTTCAAAGAAGAAATAACACCTATTCTCCTGAAGCTGTTTCAAAAAATTGAAGCAGAAGGAAAACTTCCTGACTCTTTCTATGAAGCCAGCATTACCCTGATCCCCAAACCAGGCAAAGACCCTACCAAAAAGGAGAATTTCAGACCACTATCACTGATAAATATGGATGCTAAGATTCTCAACAAGATCCTAGCAAACAGGATCCAACAGCACATTAAAAAGGGGCGCCTGGGTGGCTCAGTGAGTGAAAGCCTCTGCTTTCGGTTCAGGTCATGATCCCAGGGTCCTGGGATTGAGCCCCACATCGGGCTCTGCTCAGCAGGGAGCCTGCTTCCTCCTCTCTCTCTGTCTGCCTCTCTGCCTACTTGTGTTCTCTGTCTGTCAAATAAATAAATAAATCTTAAAAAAAAAAAAAAAGATGAATTGACCAGGTGGGATTCATCCCTGGGCTACAAGGATGGTTCAACATTCACAAATCAATCAATGTGATAGAACAAATTAATAGGAGAAGAGAGAAGAACCACATGGTCCTCTCAATTGATGCAGAAAAAACATTTGACAAAATCCAGCATCCGTTCCTGATTAAAACGCTTCAAAGTATAGAGATAGAGGGAACATTCCTGAACTTCATCAAATCTATCTATGAAAGACCCACAGAAAATACCATCCTCAATAGGAAAAAGCTTGCATCCTTCCCGTTGAGATCAGGAACACGACAAGGATGCCCACTCTCACTTTTTTTTTTTTTAATTTAAGATTTTGTTAAAGACTGCCACTGGACTGGGGCAAAGGCAAGTAAAACATCTTCAAACTTTCATACCATTCTGAAGATGGGTTTTTCTTTACTGGTCTTTGCTGCTGTAAACCTTTTACTGTTTTCCAAAGCTCTGACAATGTAGGTTCATATAGTTGCAGCTTTTTTTTTGTTTTGTTTTGTTTTGTTGGGGAACAAGAGATCAGAGTGTCCTAGTCCACCAATTTGCTGGTGTCATTCAGGTCACTGATGTTTCCCTCCTGTCTGTCATTCTACTATCATGATAAGGCCTTGAACAAAATTTGTTTTATATATGGTGAATTTTGGTTAATCAGACTTGGAAGTATTTTGTAAATGTTAAGAAAATAGTCTAAAAATTCTCCTCACTCTGATCATTTTGTTTAAAATTAAATTAAAAGGAATATGTTTTCTTCAAATTCCTTGTCAATCTTGACTTTTTTGCTGGTTGTGAGGACAGTTTATATAGACTTTCTGAGATAAAAATACTCCACACCCTCTTAATATCAAAACATTAAATGAAGTTTACTGGCTTCTGCTAATCTTTACTCTGTAGCAGCATATATTCTTATAACCTGTCTCAGTTTCTGGGTAGGGAAAAAGTGAAATATATAAAATGAAAATAATGTTTTTCAAATGTTCACTATTCTCTACATAGGGCCAACATATTTTTTGTACTTCCTTTTCTTTTTCTTTCTCTATATGTTATTGTGTTCAGTTAGGCAAAATATAGTACATCATTACATTTTGATGTAGCATTCAACGATTCATCAGTTCCTTGTAACACCTAGTGCTCATCACATGATGTGACCTCCTTAATACCCATCACCCAGTTACCCAATCTCCACACACACCCTCCTTTTGTAACCCTAAGTTTAAGTTTTCTGGTCTCCAGAGTCTCTCATACTTTGTCTCTCTCTCTCTGATTTCTTCCCATTCAGTTTTCCCTCCTTTACCCTATGGCCCTCTGTGCTGTTCCTTATATTTCACATATGAGTGAAACCATATGATAATTGTCTTTCTCTGCTTGACTTACTTTATTAATATAATCCCTTCTAGTTCTGGCCATATTGGTGCAAATGGTAGGTAATCATCCTTTCTGGTGGCTGAATAATATTCCATTGTATACATGGACTGCGTCTTCTTTATCCATTCATCTGTTGAAGAATATCTCAGCTCCTTACAGTTTGGCTATTGTGGACATTGCTGCTATGAACATTGGGGTGCATGTTCCCCTCTTGTCACTACATCTGTATCTCTGGGGAAAATATCCAGTAGTGGGATTGCTGGGTTTTAAGGTAGTTCTATTTTTAATGTCTTGAGGAAACTTCATACTGTTTTCCAGAGTGGTTTTACCTGCTTGCATTCCCACCAACAGTGTAAGAGGGTTCCCCTTTCTCCACATTCTTGCCAACATTGGTTATTCTTAATTTTTGCCATTCTAACTGGTGTAAGTTGGTATCTCATTGTGGTTTTGATTTGTATTTCCCTCATGGCTAGTGATGTTGAACATTTTTTCATGTGTCTGTTAGCCATCTGTAAGTCTTCATTGGAGAAGTGTCTGTTTATGTCTTCGGTCCATTTCTTGATTGGATTACTTGTTTTTTGGGTGCTGAGTTTGAGAAGTTCTTTATAGATCTTGGACATGAGCCCTTTATTTGTAATGTAATCTTCAAATATATTCTCGCATTCCATGGGTTGCCACTTAGTTTGTTGGCTATTTCTTTTGCTGTGCAGAAGCTTTTTATCTTGATGAAGTCCTAAAAGTTCATTTTTGCTTTTGTTTCCCTTGCCTTTAGGAAGAGTCTGGAAAGAAGTTGCTGTGGCCAAGGTCAAAGAGGTTGCCCCCTGTGTTCTTCTTTAGGATTTTGATGGATTCCTGTCTCATTTAGGTCTTTCATTCATTTGAGTTTATCTTTGTATGTTGTAAGGGAATGGTCCAGTTTCATTCTTCATGTTGTGTCCAATTATCCCAGCACCATTTATTGAAGAGACTCTCTTTTTTTTCCATTGGATATGCTTTCCTGCTTTGTCAAAGACTAGTTGACCATAAAGTTGAGAGTCCATTTCTGGAGACTATTCTGTTCCATTGATCTATGTGTCTGTTTTTGTGCCAATACCATGATGTCTTGATGATCTTAGCTTTGTAATATAGCTTGAAGTCAGGCATTGTGATGCTCCCAGCTTTGGTTTCCTTTTTCAACATTCCCCCTGGTGATCCAGGGTCTTTTCTGGTGTCATACAAATTTTAGGATTGTTCCAGCTCTGAAAAAAAGTTGTGTTTTGATATGGATTGCATTGATTGTGTAGGTTGCTCTAGGCAGCATAGACATCTTCAATGTTTATTCTTCCAATCCATAAGTATGGAATGTTTCTCTATCTCTTGGTGTCTTCCCTAATTTCTTTTATAAGTGTTCTGTAGTTTCTGAAGTATAGATTCTTTACCTCTTTGGTTATGTTTATGCCTAGGTATCTCATGGTTTTTGCTGCTATTGTAAATGGAATTGATTCCCTAATTTCTCTTTCTTCATTTACATTGTTAGTGTATATAAATAGAACTGATTTTTGTGCATTGATTTTGTATCCTGTCATGTTGCCGAATTGCTGTATGAATTCTAGAAACATGGGGGTGGAGTCTTCTGGGTTTTCCACAAAAAGTGTCATGTCATCTGAGGAGAGTTTGACTTTTTCTTTGCCAATTTGAATGCCTTTTATTTTTTGTCGTCTGATTCCTGAGGCTAGGACTTCTAGTACTATGTTGAACAATAGTGGTGAGAGTCGGCATCCCTGTCATGTTCCTGACTGTAGGGAAAAGCTCTGTTTTTGCCAACAGAAAACTATATTCATTGTGGGCCTGTCATAGAGGGCTTTCATGATATTGAGGTATGTTCACTCTTTCCCTATACTTTGAAGAGTTTTAATCAAGAAAGGATACTGTTATTTTGTCAAATGCTATTTCTGCCTCGGTTGAGAGGATCACATGGTCCTGTCTCTTCTTTTGTTGAGATCTATCACGTTGACTGATTTGCAATTGTGCAGCCACCCTTGTATCCCAGGAATAAGTCACACCTAGTCATGGCGAATAATCCTTTTAATGTATGGTTAGGTCCTATTGGCTAGGATCTTGTTGAGAATTTTGACACCCACGTTAATCAGGGATATTTGTGTGAATTTCTCCTTTTTGATGGGGTCTTTTTCTGGTTTGGGGATCAGGGTAATAATGGCCACATAGAATGATTTTGGAAGTTTTCCTTCCATTTCTATTTTTTTGAGCAGTTTCAGAAGAATAGGTATTAATTCTTCTTTAAATGGTTGGTAGAATTCACCAGGGAAGCCATCGTTTTTTGGGACATTTTTTATTATTGCTTCAATTTCCTTGCGTTTTATTGGTCTGTTCAGATTGTCTATTTCTTCCAGTTTCAGTATAAGTAGTTTATAAGTGTCCAAGAATGTATCTATTTCTTCCAGATTGCTTTATTTGTTGGCATATAGTTGCTGGTAATAATTTCTAATAATTGTTCCTATCTCCTTGGTATTGGTTGTGATTTACCCCCCTCTCGTTCATGATTTTATTAATTTGGTTCCTTTCTCTTCTCTTTTGGATAAGTCTGGCTAGAGGCTTATCTATCATATTAATTCAAAGAACAAGCTTCCAATATTGTTGATCTGTTGTACTGTTTTTCTGGTTTCTCTTTCATTGATTTTCTGTTCTAATTTTTATTATTTCTCTTCTCCTACCGGCATTAGGTTTTATTTGCTGTTCTTCCTCCAGGTCCTTTAGGTGTAAGACGAGCTTGTGCATTTGGGATTTTTCTAATATTTTGAGAGAGGCTTTGATGGCTCTGTACTGCCCTCTTAGGACAGCCTTTGCAGTATCCCATAGGATGGAAGTGGTGTGTTTTCATTGTTATTGGTTTCAGTTTAAGTTCTTTAATTTTCTGTTTAACCCATTCATCCTTTAGTAGCATGTTCTTTGACCTCCAAGTGTTTGAGTTCCTTCCAAACCCCTTCTTGTGATTAAGTTCCAGTTTCAAAGCATTGTGGTCTGAAAATATGCAGGGAATAATCTTAAAACTTTTGCTATCAGTTGAGACCTGATTTGTGATCCCGTATGTAATTTATTCTGGTGAAAGTTCCATGTGCATTTGAGAAGAAAGAGTGTTCTGTTGTTTTAGGATGGAATGTTCTGTGTATATCTACAAAGTCCATCTGGTCCAACGTGTCCTTCAAAGTTCTTGTTTCTCTGTTGATCTTCTCCTTAGATGATCTGTCCATTGTTGTGAGTGGAGTGTTGATGTCTCCTACTATCAGTATTTTCTCTTTTTTTCTTTATTGTGGTTATTAACTGGTTTATATAATTGACTGCTCCCATGTTGGGAGGCATAAATATTTACAGTTGTTAGATCTTCTTGTTGGATAGCCTCTTTAAGTATGATATAGTGTCCTTCTACATCTCTTACTAGTCTTTGGTTTAAAATCCAATTTGTCAGATGTTAGGATTGCTACTCCAGCTTCCTTTTGAGGTCTATTGGTGTGGTAAATTGTTCTCCATCTCCTCACTTTCATTCTGGTGGTGTCTTTAGGTTCAAAATGAGTCTCTTGTATATGGCATATGGATGGGTACTGCTTTTTTATCCAATCTGAAACCTTGTGTCTTTTGATTGGTGTACTCAGCCCATTTACATTCAGAGTAACTATTCACAAATATGAATTTAGTGCTATTGTATTGCCTGCAATGTCCCTGTTTCTGTAAATTTTGTCTGTTTCATTCTGTTGTCTGGTGTATTGGGGTCTCTCTTCACTTACAGAATCCTCCTTAATATTTCTTGCATGGATGGTTTGGTGGCCACATATTCTGTTTCTGCTGTTCTAGAAGCTCTTTATCTCTCTCTCTGTTCTGAATGATAGCCTTGCTGGATAAAGTCATTTTGGCTGCATATTCTTCTCGGTTGTCTTGCCAGGCCTTTCTGGCTTGCCAGGTTTCTGGATAGGTGTGATGTTTTTCTGAAGTTCCTCCTTCTGTACTTAAGAAATCTTCCCCCTTGCTGCTCTTAGGATAGTTTCTTTGGGTGTGGGTTTGCACGCCTGTCAGGGTGTTTATCTATTTTTATTGATTTTGGGAGGGGTCCTCTGTGCCTCTTGGACAGGAATGCTTGTTTCCTTCCCCAGAGGTAAGTTTTCAGCTATCATTTGCCCAAATATACTTTCTAGACCTCTTTCTCTCTCCACCTCCTTGGGGATCCCAATAATTCTGACATTGGAACATTTCATGGACTCATTAACTTCTCCAAAACTTTTTTCATAGCTGCGTATACCAGTTTCCCTCAATTTCTTTACTTTCTATCAGCCTGTCTTCTACATCACCTATTCTCTTCTGCCTCACTTACCCTGTTAAGCGCATCCAATTTAGACTGCATCTCATTTTTAAGTTTGTCCTGATTAGATCTCATTTCTGCCCTTATAGATTCTATATTGTTACTAATGCTCTATTCAAGCCTAGCTATTGACTTTATTACTATCCTGAATTCTGTCTCTTACATCCTACTTATATCCATATCCATTAGTTGTGTCAGAGCCATTATCTTGGGTTCTTTGTTGAGAGTTTAGTTTCTCCTCCTAGTCATTCTGTCAAGGGATAGTTCAGCAAATGAACAGAGTTCAAAATATCAATCATGATCCAAGCAAAATATACCCTAGAAAAATTCCGAAGTGTTTGGAAGCTACCAGATATGCAAACAAAGCCAAGATGATTCAAAACAATTTTAAAAAGGCGATTATCTCTCAGGGTGGACCAGTCAAAGTGATCTCCCTGTTCCTGATTGAATTTTTTTTTTTTTTTTGGTCTGTTTCGGAGGATACTATATCTTAAAAGTGCAAAGAAATCAGAAATTATATATATAATCAAGATAAAATTGAAGAGTGAAAAATGGACTAGTATGGGGCATAAATCTATAAAACGGCATAAATCTATAAAATCTATAAAAGTTTAAAAAGTAACAAAAATATAAATAAAAATCTATTTCAAACAGGAATAGGGTGGGGGAAAAAAAGACACAAAAAAGAAATGTAAAACTTTAGCCTGAAGTATAAACAAAACGTGAGCAAACACTTTCTGCTCAATTTATTATATTCTCCTGGTTCTGGAGTTTTACAGTCCTGTGGGAAATAAGCTTATCATTCACCTGTTCTTCTCGCCTCTCTTCTGGAGGAGGGGCCTGCTGCTTGTCTTCTCAGGTATCTTTGCCTAAATGGAGTTGCCCCATCCTCTGTCAGGGGGTTGGGCTTAATGTGAGCTGGTACTTTGTATGGCTTTTATTCTTTTCAGTTTTCCACTTCTCTTTAGAGGGTCAGAGCAAATATGCCCGTGCTCTGTCCCAGAGCCACAAGGTCGTGGTGCCTTTTCTTCAAACCCCACAGACTTGCCCTATTTGCACTCACGCTATTTGCACCTGCTGCCACTCTTCTGGGGGGAGTTCCAGGGACCTGCCGAGGTCTCTGAGCTTTGTGCCTTTGCAATTGTGAGCGGCTGTGGGCTTACATGTGCACCTACTTCTGCAGCTCCCAGATCACACCTGGGTGCCACCCCAGTGTCCTTGCAGGGACATGACGCCCTGAGAACTGTTCCCGTCATGGGCACAAGCCATTTCATTTCTCCCCTGGAATGTTAAGCAGCCTGTACTTTCTAGTCCTTTTCAGAGTGCTCAGCGAGCAGTCTCCCTACTGGTCCAGTTCTTAGTTTGTGGTGACTGGAGCTGAGTGTCCCTAATGGGCTCACTGACCATAACCAGTCTCCCCGCTCCACTGCTTGGGCACTCTATCGGTTTAGGCTCCCTGTTCTGAGTCTCCTGGAATCCTGAAACTACAATGGTCCACCTAGAATTCTGCTCTGTTCATCTCCTGTGCCCTTTTCTGAAAGGGACATCTCTCACTGGAGATTTCTAAAGGTCTTGATTTTATGCTCTGGTGTTATATCACCCCCCCACCCCCCGCACACACACACACTTACACACACTTATCTCCTGGTATTTCTCCCCGAAGATTCAAGGTTTTGCACCTCCTACCTTGCAAAGAGTAGTAGATTCAGGGAAATCTTCTTACATCTCAGGTTGAATCTTATCTTCAGAATGGTTTGGTAGATAACCAGCTAAATTCGAGGACCAGATGAAACAAGGTCCCCTACTCTGCTGCCATCTTGAGATTCCCCCTAGTCACATGGGACCATTATTAAAAATAACTTTCTGGTGACATTCTTCACATAATGTAGATATTTTGATCTCTTAGCAAGGATGTTATTACTAATGCTTACTATGTTTTGTCATTTTAGGATTCTCATTAAGCAGCCTCCTACCCAACTTCTACAAATGAAAATTAAACCTCACAATTTCCAAATAAGATTTAGTCTTCTGTTTCCATTAAATCTGAATTTATGGTTGTGATTATCTAGGTTACATTGTGTGGACACAAAATGACAAAGTCAGTTTTATTTTTTTCTTGGAAATTTCTGTAGAATGCATAGAAAATTTTCAGATTTGTTCAAGTTTTATATTCTTTGCATGTTCAATGTGTTAAAACTTGCAATATAAATTACTGGCAAAGCTTTTGCTATCTGGCCTTTTTTACAAATTTGAGAAATTGCTCTGTTTGCTAATGATCAATTTTTAGGCAAAGTTGAGAGAACTGTAATTGGTGAAGTGGCCTAAAGAATGCCCTTCATTAGATAGATGACAGTAGATTATTATGTCATTATGCAGTGTGTCTATTTCTAGTCTTTTTTTTTTTTTTAAAGATTTTATTTATTTATTTGACAGAGAGAAATCACAAGCAAACGGAGAGGCAGGTAGAGAGAGAGGAAGGGAAGCAGGCTCCCTGCTGAGCAGAGAGCCCGATGCGGGACTCGATCCCAGGACCCTGAGATCATGACCTGAGCCGAAGGCAGCGGCTTAACCCACTGAGCCACCCAGGCGCCCCTATTTCTAGGTTTTAATCCCAAGGTCTGCCTGCCTTCCTTTCTCTTATATGGCTTGTAAGGAGTTTAGTTCTCTTTGCTTTAATAAAGGGAATGGAAATAGAGTTCCTTGAAGCAGACTTTTACAGAGCAAATTACAGCAGGATTGTGCTGTGAGACCATAAAAAGGAGTATTTTAAATGTCTTGATTAAAAAAACCATCCTGTTTGGGCGCCTGGGTGGCTCAGTGGGTTAAGCCGCTGCCTTCGGCTCAGGTCATGATCTCAGGGTCCTGGGATCGAGTCCCACATTGGGCTCTCTGCTCAACAAGGAGCCTGCTTCCTCCTCTCTCTCTCTGCCTGCCTCTCTGCCTACTTGTGATCTCTCTCTGTCAAATAAATAAATAAAATCTTTAAAAAAAAAAAACATCCTGTTTGATCATCACTTGAGAGAAGGTGGTTCAGTGTATGAAGACAGTAAGAGTATAATCTTTCCTTCTATTATGCTCATGTATTGTATCATTTATGATCTGTTCTCCAGTTTCAGAAATGACTGTTAAGAAAGTTGCCATTTCTAGAAATTTAATGTGTTTTTAGCTGAAAAAATTTGCCTTTAATGCTTGTTTTTGTTTAACATAGGTCCTCAAAATTATATTTCATTTTAACTTTGGGTAAATTCCTGTTCCCCTTCATCCAACATCAAGACCTCCAGAGGCAGTGTATATGGCTTTTGTTTTCATCAATATTAAATTCGTTTCTACTGAGTCAATTTCTCCCCTTTCTATTCTGCACCAAAATTACAACCTTGTAGTCAAATAAATTTACTGTTCTATCAAGCTCCTTGCAAAGCTCAGATATACAAAGGGATCCCACAACATCAAATATCATACTGAAAGGATCCTGCAGCAGACTCCCCTTTGAGAAGTAACAAAACATTCTGAGTATTAATTTGCAAAATAAAATAATCTGTTCAATCATCATACTCATTTTGTTCATATTTTTAGTTTTTCAAATCCTTTTTCCTCTTATTCAAACAACTCTTGTTAATATCAGAGACAAGGAAAATTTACAAAGCATTTTCCTTATGTGCTATGTAAGCATATCCAAAGACTTGAATTTGGAGTATTTTCTATTTGATAATGGGTAACCAATGTCAAATAATAGAAAAGTTTAACAACTAAACAAAGGCTAGATATTAATATTCACAGACATAAAGCTCTAAAACTTTTGTTCGGACTTTCTTTAGGAATTAAGATTTAGGATAACCATACAATAAACATTTAAGTATTTTTATCATATACATATATAGCAAGAGAGAAAACCTTTTAATGTAAAAACTGAGGAAAGTGATTAAAAACAGAAAAGCAGGAAGGTTAATACTTTTCATTTCACTTTACCTTGCAGGTTTTCTACTGCTCTATTAGAACCACTGACCACTACAAAAGTGGCATACATTAGACATCTACTGTATTAGGTAAAATAAGTTAATATAAATATCGGTTATAATGAAGAGTGGTGGCTGAGAAAAGATTGATGTTAACTTCGATCTTGTAAGACTGTCTGGAAACACGCAATCCAAGCCACATAAACTAAATTGTACAGCACTTAAACTAAATTGTACAGCAACCCAGAACCCTTCTTCTGTGTGATTCTCTTCCCCAAGTGTTGCCTCTTCTGGAGAGTTCAAGATGTCTCACTACCAGATCCACTTCCAAGCAACAAGCTCCAGAAGGGGCAAACAAACAAACAAACAAACAACAACAACAACAAAAACCAGTCAATGGTAAGGGATACTGGGAAATGTAATCTTTGTTATGGCAGGCATGTGCCTAGCTGAAAATCAAAGGTTCTATCACTATGCGAAGAAAGGTTACTGGGAAAAATTGGTGTTCTCTGAACATATAGATATTAATGTAGTTAAAAATATAAGCTTACAAATCATTCTGCTGGAAACATGGCAGGATTTACTACCTGACAACTACTATTCTGGGTTTTCATTTCAAAAGAATTGTTTACTTCCATCATTCACTCACCAAAAACAATGACATACAAAACACTGTCTGAGTGAGTTTCCATGGTATGTTTTATTGGTATAAAACCAAAATAAGGTGATGTAATGGTCTGGTCTGCCAGTTAGCTATATAGAACTTGGTGAAGAAAAGGATTTTCTCTTACAGTTTCTTCATCGAGGGAAAAGGAAAATTTCTTCCTTATAAAATAACAAAATACTGATTAGTCTTGGCAACTTATTTGACTAAGCAATTTTAGGGTAGTAGAACAAAAATAGTTACTTAATTTTTATCAAATAAGTAAAAACTCATTAAAAAATTTTTACAGCTTCTGAAAAAAATCAGTAGAATTGTAAAGCAGAGAAAGATTTCTCAAGGTATCTATGTATTTTCTTTCCTCCTTCATTAAGGGAGAAAAAATGTTTTCATGATTTTGCTAAAATATCTAACAATGCAGAGGTAGCCATGGAATGTCTTAAATCTCCATCCTACTGACGAATTTTCTTTTCAGTCTTCCTATGCAGAAGACTATAAAGTCAAATTACACAGCATTAGGTGAAATACAGCCGTAATCAGGGCTGTGCCTCATGATGCAAAAGCTCTCAATTCTGTTTCTGTTACGTTACATACAAAGCTGCCCTTCATCTAACTTGTTAAAACTACCCCTAATATAATCTTTAGAGTCAAAGTTACAGAACTGATACATATAAAGATATTACTCTTATTTTTTTTTCTTTTTGAAATACACATATGCCAGTTTCCATTTTCTAGGAAAGGTGGAGCCTGAAAATTATACATTGTGAAAGCCACTTTACAGGAGACTTTATTTAGATGACCCGAGATGAATCAGTACCATTATTGTTGTATAGCTGTGAAACAAGTCATCATCCTTCACCTTATTACACTTCTTCAATATAAAGTTCCCAGTGACTATGCGATCACATCCAATTTCTCCATTTCCAAAGAAGCCAAATAAAGGAACACTAGGAAAAAACTTCCTAAATGCATCAGCCTCAACATTGCCCTTGGCTCTATAATACTGAAAGCCCCTGCCAACACATGCAAACATGAAGCCAATGGTATTCCGTTCTGGAATGTTGGCAGCTTTAAGGCGCTGCACTGCAGCCTCAACGGTCTTCTCATCGTTGACATCCTCGTTGAGTAGCACAGTGGCACTCTGGATTCGGTGTCCACTAAATGACAGTCCAACCACACCAGTGGCATCAATATCCAGAGGGTGTCTGTAATTAAATTAGAATAGTGTAGTGATAAATCATAAAACAAAATATATAATTTTTTTTTAAGATTCTACTTATTTATTTGACAGAGAGAGATCACAAGTAGGCAGAGAGAGAGAGAGAGAGAGAGAGGAGGAAGCAGGCTTCCCTGCCAAGCAGAGAGCCTGATGTGGAACTCAATCCCAGGACTCTGGGATCATGACCTGAACCAAAGGCAGAGGCTTAGCCCACTGAGCCACCCAGGCACGCTATAATTTAAAGTGTAAAAGAAAACTCCTGATTCGCTTGTTTGGAGCTGCTGACTTTAAGACCTATACCTCATCTGAGGCTCACCTTCCCAGATAGAAGCAATGTAATAGGGATTAAAAATTAAACTACGAATACATTTAAAAGAATGCAGGGAAGCAGATCTGTGAAGAAGGAACTATGTTTTTAGTCACAAATTCAAGGGCCAAATGCATCTCCACAAAGATTTCTGAAAACCATCCTGGTCTTAGATATAAAGTGTTCTTAAAACTTTCTCACTTTCTTAAAATGAATCTTAAAAGTTTTATTCATATGCATGACAGTATCAATTAAATAAAGCTTTCTGGTATTATTTACATGTCTTGGTATCTTTCTCCCCCCACCCTCAGCTGTCACATTCTAAAAAAGATATATTATTTAATCATGGATGATAATTTTATTAAGAACATGTAACCCCAGGGGCACCTGGGTGACTCAGTGGTTAAGCCTCTGCCTTCGACTCCGGTTGTGATCTCCGGGTCCTGGGATCAAGCCCCACGTCAGGCTCTCTGCTCAGCAGGGAGCCTGCTTCCCCCTCTCTCTCTGCCTGCTGCTCTGCCTGCTTGTGATCTCTCTCTCTCTCTCTGTGTCAAATAAACAAATAACAAAATCTTCAAAGAAAAAAAAGAAAAAGAACATGAAATCCCAGAAGTTTCAGCTTTATATTGTTTGGCCCATAAAGATATGCGATTCCTTTCCTGTGGCTTATTTATTACTTTCAGCATAGAATTCAGCTTAACCTAAAGGTAAAAACATGTTTTGTTTATGTTTGCCCGTTTTTTTTAAGGAAATATTTTATCCTTACTAAAGAAAATATAAAGTGTCAAAGTTATAAAGCACAATACAGTGAACACCTACAGGGGAAAAACAAACACCTTGTATTTCTATCATGTTTACCAACACATTAGCTAATGAAATGGGCAAGATTCACTGGGCTAACAAGAAACTTAACTCAAAAAGCTTAAGTGACTAAGATAGTAAGACTAGCTTAGTAGCAAAACCTGTTTCTGAGGTGAATCCACCCTCTGAAGTCCTCCACTGCTCCTTTATTACATCTCCTCTTTGGCATACCACTGCAACATATACTGTCAATATCCTGCCTTAAAGAATGATTTACCTTTTGTTTTTCTGGCAAGGTGGTATCTGGACACTATTAAAATGGAGCTTTGATTTACGCAATGGCTTCTCTTACCCACTGACAATGGGAAGACCACACTAAAATTAACATGTCATGTAAAGGGTTAACAATTCTTGAGGGCTGTTTCCCACAACAGGTATAAAAAAATGATGAACAGACACCTGACCATGCTAACAGGCTCACATCTCAGACTCTGTATGTCTGGTTTGAGACTGGTATTTCAAAGGTAAATGAAGTATTAAATCATCACTGCCCCATTTTATACGATTTAGAGGTACAAGCAAAGACACAGAAAATCAGGTAAGAGGAGAGATAATCCACAAGTAATTACTGAGAATTAGGTGTATTTATGTATGAAATCCAATGTCTGATATTCTAAGAATTCGAAGCCGAATTCAGAGCACTTGCTTTCCTTCCATCTTCCTCACCAACAGTCCAGGGACCTCAACTTAGCTACAGGTGACCCTTGAAGAGCATGCGTCCATTTACATGTGGATTTTTCTTGATAAGTACAGTACTGTAAATAATTTTAATAACATTGTCTTTTCTTAGCTTTTCTTGTAAGAATATATATATATATATGTGTGTTAACTGACCATGTTATCAGTAAGGCTTCTGGTCAACAGTAGGTTATCAGTAGTTAAGTTTTTGGGGAGTTACAAGTTATACATGGATTTTCAATTGTGCAGGGATCGGCACTCCTATCCCCTGCATTGTTCAAGAGTCATCTGTATTTGCTTTCCCTGATCCCTGACCAGCTGTAGTTGATCCATTGGTAGAGACTTCCAGAAGGGAAATTATAACCGGGATGATTTATACTGATTTAAAGACTGATCTCTTAACATCTGTTGCCATTTCACTACTCTAGTATCCAAGTACTAAACACAAATATAGTAAGAAATGAATAGTAGTTTATTTGCAGGAAGCATCTGGGGAAACGTGGTTTTCATTTTCTTGCTTTTGGATATTCATGTCCACTTAATTAGCTCAAACTCAAACTCTTATTCAAAATGCAAAGGGAGTAATAGCTCCCAAGATAGCTGAAGCAAATATTTTTCATCTTCAAAAGCAAAAAAGCCTTAGTAACAAAATCAAGAAGGCTTTCAAAAAGATCTAGTATTTCCCAAAATGTGTGCCAATTCATACCAATAGGTGTCCAAGATGCTCCACAGAACAGATTTGAGAACTGTCATTCCCTCTCTAGAAGATTTCCATAGCACTGTGCATATCAGAGGCTCTAAGACGTTTTACCATGAAGATTCACTGTTTAAGCATGTGTTTCCTTTAGAGGAGAAAACAGAACTACAGAGGAAGTGATCACTAAAGAAAATATAAAGTTATAAAGCACAATATAGTGTGGTTGTATAGAGTACAGAGCTGTCGGGAAATACCAGTAGATATTGCTGAAAATCAGTTTTGAGAAGAAGACGAATCCAATTCAGAGTAAGTTATTAGAAGACAACAGGAAAATTTCATTCTTTAACTGTAAGCAGAATTATGTGGAGTATTATAAAATGGAATGAACTATTAGCTCAGCAATTCTGTAAACATGTATTTGAAAAACCCAAGGTAAGAAAACCTGAGAACATTTCTGGTCATGCATAGGAGAAATCAGAAGCACATGAGATATACCTGTCAGAGGTCAGCGATGCCAGGTTGTCTACTTGGCCTCCAGCCAAGATGACATTCATATCACTAAAAGTGCTGACGACTCGCTGCAGGTAATTACTGGCTCCCACCTTACAGCAATTATAGCCAAATACCAGGACCACACGAAGCTCAGGGTTATCTAAAAGACCTGCAGAGGAAAGAAGAGCAACAATTAAAGATAGCCTTAAAACAAGTATATCAAATTTTATTACAATCTTATTTTCTACATTTTTACAAAATGAAATGTTTCTGCTAATGACTTGCACTTCTAGTTATGTGCAATATAGTGTTGAAGCTATCCTGTTTCCTTTTTTATTTTCTTTACAAACTTTAACCCTGCTCAAAATGTTTGCTGCCATTAATTATCCCCATTAAAAAGAACAAAATGGCTACTGAAAATAATACAACCCACACTCAACACAAATAAGGAAGCAGCTGTGGGACTGAGCAGCACCTGTAGTGGATATAAGCCATATATAAGCCATTATACCCACGATATAAGACATCTCTACACAGGCCACCACCTGGAATGAAAGGGATCAATGTTTACACAGAGCAGAGTTAGCAGCAGTGATAATATAAAGATCTGGAAAAAAAAAAAAAAGAAAAGGTGCCAACCACCGGTAGTGTGTTTAATGGTGGTCACCCCAAAAATGTATCCACATCAGATCTCTGGGGCCGATGAATGTGAACCCATTTGGGAAAAGGTTCTCTGCAGATGTGATTAAGGATCTTGAGATGAGATCACCTGTTATTATCCGGGCAGGATCCACAAATACTATGATAAATGTCCTTAGAAGAGATACATAAGAGACACAGACATAAGAGGAGGCAATGTGACCACTGAAGCAGAAACTGAAGTGATGAAACCATAAGGAATATCAATACCCACCAGAAGGTGGAAGAGGTAAAGGTGATGTACCCTAAAGCCTCCAGAGGGAGTGCAGCCCTTTCAACACTTTGATTTCATGCTCTCAGACTGTGACAGAATCCATTTCTGTGGTTTTAAGATCCCACGTCTGTGGTCATTTGTTTCAGCAGCCCCAGGAAACTGATACACCACGAAAATATATAGGCCCAATGCACCTTTTCTAGGAGAGGGGGTGGGAGTGAAGATGGGATTTCAAACTCTTTCCAAAGCGGAAAATGTTCAATTCTGCAGCATATGGACAAAAAGCAGCTTCCATTAGGGGGCAATATAGCCCAAAAAGAGAACTGCCGTACTCCACCCCCCACCAACAAACTCCCCAGCTTTCACCTGAGCCTCTGGGCACTTTAAGACTATCAATTTGAAAATTTCTGGCATTATCAAACTCATAATTGGACAGAAAAAAAAAAAGCCAATACCTAACTCATACTCCTGTTTCCACTGAGTCAGCCACATGACTTGAATCTTGACAGACCTACAATGAAGGTCATCAGAAATAAGGCTCACTTAAGGAAAAGGAGGTGTGGGGCGCGGGAATGACTAATTACACCAAATAATGACTTATCAAGGGAAAACTCCTCTGGTCCACTTTTAATTCTCTATGTAATAAATCACTGATCTGGAGAATGAAAAGGATATTAATATACAAATCCAGTACTTTCATGATTCCATATACCCTAAACCATTACTAAAAGATCTTTTTTCCCCACAAAGACCAGAGCAGTACATTTGGAGAGAATGTTTTTTGTTTTTTTTTTTTTTTTTTAAGATTTAATTTATTTATTTGACAGAGAGAAATCACAAGTAGATGGAGAGGCAGGCAGAGAGAGAGAGAGAGAGAGAGAGGGAAGCAGGCTCCCTGCTGAGCAGAGAGCCCAATGCGGGACTCGATCCCAGGACCCTGAGATCGTGACCTGAGCCGAAGGCAGCGGCTTAACCCACTGAGCCACCCAGGCGTCCCAATGTTTTTTCTTTTCTAAAATGAATTTTCAGAGTTGGAAGAGGGTTGTGGAATCAACTGTCTAGTCTTACTTACAAGTAAGGCTGCTATTCCCAGAAAAATGACCAGCCCAGGAGAGTAACATGGTAGGCTCTAGATTAAAATGCACACCTCCTCTCAGACTTTTAAGTTTCAGAAACCTAAAGCTTCTAAATCTCTGCCTTCCCTACTGTTTTCTAACCTCTAGACCCTCTTTTATAATTGTCTAATAAGCATTCTCATCTGCCACCCTCATTTATTTAACAAACACATAGCCAGTGCTTTCTACATCTTCCTCCAGTGGTATTTGCTCTACAGCTGAGACACACACCCAAACTGAGAAACTACCATCACTTTCCCCTACCCCAACTTTTAAAGAACAAATCCACCTTAGCTCTGGATGGCTGGCTGACAGAGCAGATTAGATCTGTATTTGCCCAAAAGACCATCTGGAGCTTCAGATATGCAACAGAAGGAAGGAACAACTCAAACCCCCTGACACTCAAAACTGAAATGACTAACGAACACTTGGCTGAGAAGACCAGCGAACTCTTTTTGAGGTCAGTCTTGGCACTGCCTTCAGCCTTGTCTCACTTTACCTCTGTGGGGGAAACGATGGCCTTCTACCCAGATCAAGCCTCTTAGATCTTTCAACTTCCAAGAAAGCACGTTAGCCACTTCCCCAGCTCAGCCACTTGTTGGGCAGATGACCATCCAGCCCAGTCTCCAGTTCACTGTTACTTGAAATCCAGCTGTGAGATCTAAGTCACAGCAGAGTGAGTGCCTAAAAAACATGTGGGCCATCCATTCCTGTAGTGGGTCTAAACATTCTTAGATACAGCAGAAAGCTCAATGAGCAGGCCTCACTGGTTTGGCCTCTATAACTGCTTTTATGAAGTCTCACTTGGGGTGATGTCACTGGTGCTCAGAGAGTGACATAAGAAACTTCTTGAATCTAGTACAATTCATCTCCATTCTCAAAAAATATGAAGGGCTGGGCTTTTTTTGCTCTGGCTCAGCCAAACCTTTGGACCACCTCTAGCAAGTATTGATGGTATAAATTTCTTGAACTGTCCTCAACCCTGGTTTCACTTTGTTCTTCCTACACATGTCACTCAATTCAGAACTCCTCCACTGGCTGTATGTATACACCTGTGTAAGCTGCCTTAAATTCATTTCAAATAAGGCAGAATATAAATTCATTATGGCTATGATCTACTAGAAGGCTAAAAGGAAATTAAAAAATAAAATAAAATAAAATTCAGATACCAAGACCCAAGTCAGATTCAGAGAAATCTGGAAATTCAGGAAAGCCAAAAAAGAACTATTCTGAAGATAAGCCAGGACTCCTTGGAAATACTTTAGGTCTGCATGTTCAGATTTCTCTTCTTTTTGGAGAAACCATTTTTTTTTTTTTTGTAAGATTTTATTTGACAGAGTGAGAGACAACAAGCAGGGGGAATAGCAGGCAGAGGGAGAGAGAGAAGCAGGCTTCCCGCTGAGCAGGAAGCCCGATACAGGGCTTGATCCCTGGACCTTGGGACCATGACCTGAGCTGAAGGCAGATGCTTAACAACTGAGCCATCCGGTGCCCCTGGAGAAACCACTCCTGAGACAACTATTTTATGATCTGTTTGAAAGTGATGGGATCTAAATGCATGTAGGAAACATACTTCAAAGAAAACATCTACTTAAAATGAGGCTAATACCATAAATAATTCATGGACTGAAGCTGGATTCTCTCTTCCCCACAACTTTCTTTCCTGGGATTTTCATCTTTTTCACACTAGGGTTGGCAAGTATTAAGTCAGCACAGTAAGGAAGTGGGCTTTGGAGTAAGAGCAGGTTCAGAACTCAGGCTCAACCACTTGTAGCTGTATAACTTTGAGCAAGTTACTGGACTTTACCAAGTTCAGATCCTTCCTCTAAAGCTGAGACAGGAGCAAGTCTCAAGGGTTGTTTTGGTGAAGATAAGATAATGTCATAAAAGTAGCAACTACTCTGGTGCCTGGTACCCCCACAGCATAGCTAAGAAATTCTAATCTGCTTAAACTGAGGCCTCGACCATAAGTTAGGTTTGTTTCACCAAATAATGAAATGATGAAGTGTAAGGCAACATTTTCCCTTGAACTAAATGAATTTAAAGTAAACACCAAATTTAGAGGTAGGGAAAAGAAGCCGTGCATCCTATCCTCAAAAGTGATTGGGGGTTTCCTGTGTTGTTCTGACTTTTGACTCAAAAGTCAAATGAGATGCGCCTTATCTCTGATGTTATGCAATAAGAAACTATGTCGCTGTGTATGTGGGAGGAAACTTCCACTCCACAAACATGGAGCCTGTGGCACAGGGACTGGAGGTGGGAGGCATGGTGGGCTGAGGACTGTATTCTGCCAATACTATAGCCTGGGAGAAAGCCCCCACTGCCCTCTTACAGTTTGAATTTTCTGGCCCTCTGCTGCCATTCTAAATGAAGTTTACCACAAGGGCAGGAAAGCATAACAGAACACTGACACCACCTTCCTGTCCCTTAAGATTTTTTTTGTAAGCTGGGCAGCGTCTAAAAGTAAGTACCATCAGTTAGGTTTTAGCACCATTTTTCTCTGCTTTGCATCAGATCACTTGCATCACTCCCTCAAGATTCTCTATGAAATCTCCATATAATTTAAAAACTTAGTCCTTTGACAGAGTCTCGGGAATTTCATCTGGTCCCAGGAATTCAGCTCAATAGCGTTTTAACCATTCTGAACTCCTATAAACTCAACTGAAGGACGAAGAAAAGAATAACAGCAACTCTATGAACCATTTTCTGCAAGGTAGAAGGTGTGGAGAAGTGAATGAGGCAATATTTGGGAAGAAACACTGTGGGGGGAGAAAGCCTCCATCAGCCAGCTCCCAGCAAGTGACAGAGCAACAGAGGACAAAATCAGAACCATTAGAAGTCTGCTCCAGTGGCTAAGCAGGTGGCAGGGGGATGGAACACTTGCTGGGACAGTGTGGTCTCAGGACCCTTGGGCTCACAGAAAGACCAGGGATACCTGAATGGGACAGAACTCCCAAATATCAATGTAGGGAAGCTGGCTGCAAAGAATGAGCCCAGGAGTGGGCTTTCAGCTTGGGGTTGCCATAAACCATAATCCAAAGCACAGTCAGGTCACTGCTCTTCGAGGAGGAACCCAACAAATGGCAGATCCAGGGACACTCCCCTTCGTCCCCTGGGAGGAGTGGCATGGGAGTGCTGCTGCAGGAATCTGCTGGGTGAGCACGGAATATGGCTGGAGAGCAGGGAGACAGGTGAGACAGGCATGAATGACAGCTTTCTTCTAAGGGTGCACAGAGGAGTGAGGGCCCGAGCTCTCAGCTCCTCTAGGACTGGAGATTGGGAGGCCGCCATTTTCATTCTTGTCTTCTAAAGCTGCAAGGAAAGCTTTCAGGGAACAAAAGCCACAGAGAGCAAACCCAAGCAGATGACTCAGCCTGGCCTCTGGCAAGGGCAGTGCAATTCCACTTGGGGCAAAGACTTTTGAGAATCACTGCAACAGGCCCCTCCCCCAGAACATCAGCAAGAACATCCAGCCAAGACCAAGTTTACCCATCAAGAAGAACTACACACTCCAGCTCTAGGGGAATTCAGTATATAGAATTATGGCTTTTTCCCCATGATTCTTTAGTCTTTCAACTTTAATTTCTTAAATTTTCTACTTCCTTATTTTTCTTTTAGAATTGTTCTGTCCTTTTTCAAACAACTTCTTATCAATTCCTTTCTTAAAAATCTTTAATTTTCATTGTTACAGTCACATGCCATGCATTCATTGTATTTAACCTGATTGTTGTATATATGTAGATTTTTCTTTAAAATTCTGGGATGCAAATTCTTCTAACAGACCAAAACAGACCCAAAATCTAGTATGGTCTACTCTATTCACCAGCCTGATCGTGTTCTTTTTTTCCCTCTCTTTTCTCTGTTTTCTTTTCCACCCGGTTGCAAGTCTCTTCTGTTTTATTTAATGTATATTTCTCTAAGGTTGTTGTTACCCTTTCAGGATTTTGTTCTGTTGTTCATCTGTTCTTCAACAAAATGACAAAATGGAAAAACTCACCTCAAAAAACAGAACAAGAGTCAGTACTGACTGCCAGGGACCTCATCAATATGGACATTAGTAAGATGTCGGAATTAGGGTTCAGAATAACAATTATGAAGAAACTAGCTGGGCTTGGAAAAAAGCAGAGAAGACATTAGAGAATCCCTTTCTGGAGAACAAAAATCTAACCAAGTAGAAATCAAAAAGGTTATTTATAAGGTGGAATTGAAAATGGAGGCTCTAGCTAGGAAAAATGAGGCAGAAGAGAGAATTAGTGGTACAGATCACCAAATGACGGAGAATCAAGAAGCTGAGAAAAAGACAGATAAACAACTACTAGATGCAATGGGAGAATTTGAGAGATAAGAGATACCATAAAGCAAAACAGAATAATTGGAATCCCCGATGACGAAGAAAGAGATGGCAGAAGGTATATTGGAACAGATTATAGTGGTGAACTCCCCTACTCTGGGGAAGGGAACAGGCATCAAAATCCAGGAGGCACAGAGAACTCCCCTCAAAATCAATAAAAATAGGTCAACACCCTGACATCTAATAGCAAAACTTACAAATCTCAGAGACAGACAGAAAATCCTGAAAGCAGCTCAGGACACGAGGTCTGTAAGCTACAATGTCAGAAAAATTAGATTGGCAGCAGACCTATCCATAGAGACCTCGCAGGCCAGAAAGGACTGGCATGATATATTCAGGGAACTAAATGAGCAAAACATGCAGCCAAGAATACTTTATCCAGCTAGGCTGTCATTGAAAATAAAAGGAGAGATAAAATGCTTCCAGGACAAACAGAAACTAAAAGAATTTGCAAATCACCAAACCAGCCCTACAAAAAATATTGAAAGGGGTCCTCTAAGCAAAGTGAGAGCCACAAAGTACCACAGACCAGAAAGGAACAGAGACAGAAAACGGTCACCTTACAGACAATACCATGGCACTAAATTCATCTCTCTCAATAGTTACCCTGAATGTAAATGGGCTAACTGCCTCAATCAAAAGACACAGGGTATCAGACTGGATAAAAAAGCAAGACCCATCAATATGCTGTCCGCAAGAGACTCCTTCTAGACTCAAAGACACTTCCAGATTCAAAGTGAGGGGGTAAAAACCATTTATGATTAGCATGATGCTAATGGACATCAAAAGAAGGCTGGGCTGGTGACCCTTATATCAGACAAATTAGATTTTTAATCAAAGACTGTAGTAAGAGATAAGGAAGGACACTCTAGCATACATAAAGAGTCTATCAACTGTAAATATTCATTGCCCCTAACATGGGAATAGCCAATTATATAAGCCAACTAATAACAAAATCAAAGAAACACATGGACAATAATACAATAACAGGAGGGAACATTTTTTTTTAAAGATTTTATTTATTTATTTGACAGAGAGAGGCAGCGAGAGCAGGAACACAAGCAAGGGGGGTAGGAGAGGGAAAGCAGGCTTCCTGCTGAGCAGGGAGTCCAATATGGGGCTCCATCCCAGGACCCTGCGATCATGACCTGACCCGAAGGCAGACGCTTAATGACTGAGCCACCCAGGCACCTCATTAGGGGACATTAATACCCCCCTCACCGCAATGGACAGATCATCCAAGCAAAAGATCGACAAGGAAATAGGGCTTTAAATGACACACTGGACTAGATGGACTTCACAGACAGATTCAGACCATTCCTTCCCAAAGCTACAGAACATATATTCTTCTCTAGCACACATGGAATTCTCCTCACTAGATCACATCCTGGGTCACAAATCAGGTCTCAACCAGTATCAGAAGATGGGGATTATTCCCTGCATATTTTCGGGCCACAATGCTTCGAAAGTGGAGCTCAGTCATAAGAGGAATGTTGGAAATAACTCTGATACACAAAGGCCAAAGAGCATCCTACTAAAGAATGAATGGGTCAACCAGGCAATTAAAGAATTTTTAAAATTCATGGAAACAAATGAAAATGAAAACCCAACTCTTCAAAGCCTTTGGGATGCAGTAAAAGGCTTTGAAGAGTTGGGTTTTCATTTCATTGAGAAAGACTTGTTAGTGCTACATACTTCCCCCTTTGGACATAGCATTAACAAGCCCTTCTGAAGAAACATGAAAGGTCTCAAATACATAACCTAACTCTACACTTAACGGAGGTGGAGAAGGAATAGCAAATAAAGTCTAAACCAACTAGAAGAAGAGAAATAATAAAGATCAGAGCAGAAATCAATGAAATAGAAACCAAAAGAACAGTGGAACAGATCAATGAAACTAGGAGCTGATTCATTGAAGGAATTAATAAGATTGGTAAACCCTTGAACAGACTTATCAAAAAGAAAACAGGAAGGACCCAAATATATGAAATGGAGAGATCACAACCAACACCAAAGAAATACAGACCATTTTAAGAACCTGTTATGAGCAACTATACTCCAACAAATTAGGCAATCTGGAAGAAATGGATGCATTCCTAGAAACTATAAAGTACCAAAACTGAACTAGAAAGAAATAAAAAACCTGAACAGACCCATAACCAGCAAGGAAATGAAGCAGTAGTCGAAAATCTCAAAACAAACAAGAGCCCAGGGCCAGATGGTTTCCCAGGGGATTTCTACCAACTATTTAAACCATTTTAGCAGTTACATTCTGTAACTGCTCGAAAAAATAGAAACGGAACGAAAGCCTCCAAACTCTATGAGGCCAGTATTACCCTGATCCCAAAACCAAAGACCCTACCAAAAAGGAGAATTACAAACCCAATATCCCTGATGAACTTGGATGCCAAAATTCTCACCAAGATACTAGTCAACAGGATCCAATAGTACATTAAAAGGATTATTTGCCATGACCAAGTGGGATTTATTCCTGGACTGCAAGGGTGGTTCAACATTCACAAATCAATCAGTGTGATATACCACATTAATAAAAGAAAGACCAAGAACCACATGATCCTCTCAACTGATGCAGAAAAAGCAAATGCAAAACCGATGCTTTTGACAAAGCATAGCATCCTTTCTTGATTAAAACTCTTCACAGTGTAGAGATAGAGGGTACAAACCTCAATATCGTAAAAGACTTGTTAGTCATTTGCAATGGGGAAAAACTGAGAGCTTTCCCCCTAAGGTCAGGAACATGGTAGAGATGCCCACCATTGTTAGAAGATACAGCTAACAATACCATGATCAAATCTTACATGGGGTACCTAAAATGTAAAAATGAGTGGAAGATCTTTTCTAATGTCAATGTCTACAAATAAAACTGAAACCTAGAAAACCACTGGGCCCCAGGGGCACTCTTACAGGTTGAGTTTTGCCCAGGAGAGTGTCAGAACGAAGTGTTCATTAAAGAGAAAGAATCACAGGTGTGAGGCAGTGTATGATGTACCAGCTACCCACCTCAAGCATTCTCCAGGAAGGAAAAAAAGTCCTGGCTCTTAAGCTCAAGTTTATGGAAAAGCAATCAGCAGTCCACAGGCTGCCTTCTCCAGCTCTTCTGTCTGTAGAAGGATGGGGGTCATAGGCTGCCAGGTACTGCTTTCATACTTAGAGCCACTTTACTGAACAACTTGAAGCCTTTAGGAAAGAAATGCAGACCACATTAAGGTAGGAGTCTCCTCCCTTTATTACAATATGCTCTGCTGGGTTCAAAGGTGCCCAGGGGGAGACAGAGGAGATGTGAAGCAGCCACAGTTATAGACATTCCATCCTCCCTTCAAACTAAGCAGTTCTGCTCTGCTCTATTTGCTTTATTTTTATGTTGATACCCCATGTAAGATTTTATTTGAAAATAAACTGTTTCAAAGAAAAGTAAGATTTTATTTGGAAATGAACTGTTTCAAAGAAAAGGAAATTAATTGTTTCAAAGGAAAGTTGCTGAACAACTTCCTCATTGAGAAGTATAAATAAAGTTCTCAACATAAGCATGAGAGAGGACATCACGGTATTATTAGCTAGGATTCAACAGGGAGTTACTTAGAGGAAAGCTATCAGCAGGAAGGAGGAGAGAAGGGACAAAAGCACGGAAGATTTAAAAAAAAAAAAAAAAAAAAGCAAGGAAGATTATGTGTTCTGTTCTGCCATTAGTTCTCATCAAGGAGACACCGGTTCGGGGGTTGACCTCCAGTAAGCCAGGCTGAGGACCTGTACGGGAGCCCCCAATTTGTCCTGAAGTTAACTTTAGCTCATTGTAATTTTAAGATCTCCTCCTATGGGCAGAGTTTTCTGCCATTTTTTGAACAATAAGATGTATGCACAGCATGCTGACATGCTAGGCATGGGCAAATGAACCAAAATGCCTAAAAGTAACAGAATATGTGTAAGTTCCTCAATGTATATGCAAGCCCCTCCCCCCACTAATACAATGAATAAAATCCTCCTGTACCAACCTACAGGGAGCCAGTAGGGAGCTTTGGGAGCTACTTGTAACAAGTAATTAAAAAGTTCCCTGCTGTCAACACTTCTTTGGGTTGTGTTTAACATAATGCACCCCAACCAGTCAATCTTTTAAGTTCAGTTACAGTGTTACATCACTCAGTCAACCCTGCACAAGCAACAGAAACTGCTGAGCTTCGCTCCTCTCTCCTCTTGCTCCTCCCATTACTGAGATGGTTCCTATTTGCTTCAGTTACCATTAATTATATAGTGATTCCCAATTTTATATCTTTAGTCCTGACCACTCTCCTGAATTCCAAAACTATTCAACTGTCTAATCAGTGTCCCCATCTCAAATCCAACATATCCAGTCCAGTCTGTCTCCCTTCCCTCAGGAGATGCTATTGTGCAACTATGCTGGCCAGAAACCTGGATGACATGAAGGCCACGCCCCTCATTCTCAAAACCCAACATTTTAATCAGTCACCACATCCCAATGATTCACCTCAAAACTCTGTCCTGAATCCATCTGTGTCTTCACCTCCACCCGCCATCAACTCTTACCTTAACTACTACAATAGCTTCCTGTTTTTCCTACATCTGCTCTCATAATCCTCCAAATTGATGGCCAGATGGCAGCCAGAGGGGTATTACAAAAAGATATGATTCTGTCACTCTTGTTTAGAATCCTGGCTTCCCACTGCCCTTAAGTATATAAAATCCTTACTGTTTTATGGGCATGACATGGTCCCTCTTTGCCTCGACAGCTTCACCTCACATCACACTCTCCCACTCCTTGCTATCCCCACTTCTCCAGACACACTAGATTTCTTTGTTTCACAAATGAGCATATGAATCCACAGCATTTCAATCCTGAAGGTTCATGACCAGGTCCCTTCTATTTCCTGTCCCTGATCTTAGGCTACATTGCTCTATTTTTGTCAGTAACCTAGAAAAAAGGTAAAGACCACCTATAATACTCCTACCCATCTGAGGGACTCCTCCCTTCTCTAGTTCACTTCTTCTTAGGGCCCTGTGCAAATGTCACTTTTCCAACACCCCACACTAGATTTTTAAGTTCTGTGGTTATATGTTTTCTAGCACCTCTGTGCTTCTACTTGGTATACATTTCCCATCTGTAGTACTTTATTCAAAAACGGTCTGTTCTGCCAAACTGGAAGCTCCAGAAGGCAGGAAATTAATGTATTTCTAGAATCCCATACATACAGTGACTGGCATATGGCATGCATGCCAACAGTTCCTAAATGAACAAACAATGACTTTTTCTGATGCTCTGGTGAGGTGTTTCTGCCCTTCTCAAGAATTAAGTGCTGGCCCATCCATATATATTTTTTTTTCAATCCACAGATTTTTTTTTTTTTTTAAAGATTTTATTTATTTGAGACAGAGAGAGAAAGAGAACATGAGTGAGGGGAAAGGGAGAAGCAGATAGTAGGAGCCCCACAAAGGGTGACCCCAGGACCCTGGGATCATGACATGAGCCAAAGGCAGATGCTTAATTGACTGAGCCACCCAGCTGCCCCCACCACCCGAGACAATTTTTAATACAGTCTTTAAGAACACACAGACCTTAGAACAAGCTATGCCTCATTTTTAAAATGTGCCACTTTTGGTAAGTTCAAAAAGAATATAGAACCCGTGTATATGAAATCATATATACTATGATCCTGGGTCACACTATGACATTCCCTATACACAAGGTCTAGAAGAACTAGAATTCTCAAATGAGAAGATCCCTTTCTTCAGAGGTACCGCCAACTTCATGCGTGAACTGAGCCATTTCATTGCTTACTGTGGATCTTCACAGATCTTCTAATCACTGTGGCCAAAAACTATAAGGCAGAGAAAGACAAACTACAGCCCACGCACCAAATATGCCCCCTCATTGCATTCTTGTAAACTTTAGTTTTACTGGAATCCAGCCATTTATTTATGTATTGTCTATAGCTGCCTTTGTATTCCAATGACAGAGCTGACAGATGCAAGTAAGACTGTAAGCCTGGCAAAATCTGGCCCTTTACAGAAAAAGTATGCTAACCCCTGTGAGATCCTACCATGAACAAGGTGCTTTTTGATATTACAGAACACAGAAGAGCTGTCCCAAGTATTTGGTGCAGGAATGCAGGCCAGGACTCTGTGGAGAAGGCACATCCCAGGCGTAGCCTCCAACCACTGACTCCCTGCCCACCTCAGATTCCTCCATCTTCTTGAGCATGTAAAAGATAATGACCCGGGGTGCCTGGGTGTCTCAGTGGGTTAAGGCCACTGCTGTCGGCTCAGGGCATGATCCCCGGGTCCTGGGATCAAGGCCCACATCAGGCTCTCTGCTTGGCAGGGAGCCTGCTTCCTCCTCTCTCTCTGCCTGCTTCTCTGCCTACTTGTAATCTGTGTCTGTCAAATAAATAAATAAAATCTTTAAAAAAAAAAAAAAAGATAATGACCCAAATTCAGAATACAGGAAATCTGGACGTCCAATAGTATATGAAAGAATAAAGATTATCACCCCAGTTGAAGCAAAGCTTCAATTTCCGGAATACCATCAACATGATAAAAAGGATGCTTTGGAATAAGACAAAATTGTTGACAGCAAAGAGTTCTGGAAAGGATGCCAATAAGAACACTTCACAGTACAGAATAAACACGTGGCTGCTTTTCCCTTCAGTTTTGTGATTCCTATACTTTGCACTATAATGCAAACAAGTTCTCAGAAATCCATTAACTATTCTATCACAAAATGGATGGTTTATTTCACTCAAGATTTTGGCTCTTTCTTGTAAAATGACAAAACTAGGCTTCCAGCTTCAAGCAGTGCTTTGATCAGGACCTTCATCACCATGCCCAAGGTAGTGTGGGACAGAGGAGAGAATATGTGCTCAGGAGGTACCATCCTCACTTCTGAAGAAAAAAGACACAGGTCTGGCAATACGACCTTCAGTAAGAGCACTAAATTAAAAGCCAAACAAGCCTGTCTAATGGAGTCCAATTTTTCCCAATCCTGCTCCTTCTGCCTCAGTGTTCTTGATTTCTGTTCTCTGTACCATCAGCACCCTACTCTCTTAAGTACAAAACTCAAAGTTATCACCGAGTCACCTAGTCTCCCTTCTCTCACATACTTAATCATCTGCTAATTTTCTCCAATCAATTTCCTACTCTTCATGCTCTGGTATTATTTCTTGCCTAGACTCTTGCAGGGGGCTCCTAACTAGTCTCCCTGCCTGTAGTATCTCCCCAATCTGGAGGGTCACATTTGCTACCAGAACATTTCTGCTTAAATGTTGCCATTTACTAAGTACACTCCCTAGCCTGGCCTCACTGTGCCCCATATTTTGTTTACAAAAGTGAAATGTTTACTATCCCCATGTGTGCTCTCATTACCTGGTTCTGTGCCTAGGTTTCTGCTCATTGTTTAGCCCAGCCTGTTACCACTCTTATCTTTCATGTTTCTCATCCTTCAAAACCTTAAATGCTACTTGCCCCACTAAGCCTCCTCACTCTCCTGCCTGCTGGCAATACTTACAGCAATCTATCCAGACCTCTTTTGTAGATAGGCCCACCTAACTTTCTCACTTGGGTTATAATTACATATCTATGTGCCACACCCTTCCTGGAATACCACTGAGATAGAATCTGCATCCAATTAATTTTTCTAACCTTATGCACCTTTCAATAAGCTGAGTGAAATTAACATATAGTTCTCCATCATGAACCCAATGAACATACCCATCCTCTTGGCAGCATCAAACTGTATCTCTTCTTCCTTCCTAGTTCTAAATTTGCTGCTGGAATATTTCCCAAAATCTGTAATAGCAGTCTTGGATACTCTTTGCAGCCAGCCTACCAGGATATATGTAAATGGCTTCCTCAAACCAACAACTCTAACCTCAACTCGCTCTTGAGTTTCAGACCCACAAATTTCTAACCACCAATCTAAGAGAGATCTGGTTTGCTGAGCACTGTTAACTTGACCCAGCCTTCCAAAAAGTCTCATTATAATATGGCAAAGTCTCTCTGGTTTGGCTATATAGTCACATTTCCACCTAAAATTCTTTCTGCCTTTGTAGTTAATGGTAGGTCAGTTTAAAAGGCACAATCTGAAGTTTTCCTTAGAGAATGTGTGGCATCCTTGATTTCGAGTCACTTTAACAACACAGGTTAACTCTGTTCTTCTGTTTATGTATCATGCAGTAGTTGAAGAGCCTTTGCTCTCTCCTCTTGTTAAGAGTTTATTTTCTTCACCGACAACATCCTGTGACAATTTCTAACTGGCAAAGCCACCATGGGGATTAGAAATAGCATGGAACTCAGGACCCAGCTTATGTCTCAGTATTAATTATCATTGTCCCCATCAGCCAAGACATGTGCATGTTCCTCTGAGATGATGCTTCTGAATGGGATGGTAAGAATACCCGAGACCTTTGCTGCCCTTTCACTGAATGTCCTTTTCCTGACCCCTGCCCAGTCTATTCTTCCACATACCACAAGGCCACACTGCAGATGGATCACTGTAACCCACTACAAAGCCTTCCTAAGGTACAGAGGCCAACGTTAGCCTACCATCTACAGAGCAAGGTATTTTGCTAAGTGCTTTACATAAGTCATTTCATCTAATCCTTACAACTAATTTAGAATTAGCTAATTCCACTTTATAGATGGGAAACAGAGCCTGAGGAAAGTTAAGAAACTTGTCTTAAACTAGAAAGTTCGAAAGTAGCAGAACTAGGGTAGCTACAAGACTAGAGTTCTTACCAGCTAGAGTACCCTACCTCACCCCAGACAAGTGGCTGAAACTTCCCATGCTTTACCTATACCTGTACCTGACAACTCTCTTCCACGTTACTGAGGCCTGCTGCTGCCAGCTGCTCATCTTTGCAGCCAATGACTCCTCCTCCTGCGTTTTTCCTCCCATCCCCACTAACCACTTTAAGTCTTTCTTTTGCACTGTAAAGGACAGTTATATAAGTCAGTCTCAGTGTGTCGACTCCCTTTTTTTCTTATCAGTACACCAATCACAAATTTTCTCTTCGCTGCTACATAATTTTTTACTCCTGCAGGATTCAGTGCCATTTCAAATAATGGAGACTTATCTCTACAGGCTGGCTGACTGATGTATAAAAAGGTCACCAATGAATATTTTTTATGCCTTATCCCATCACTATACCTTATCCCGTCTTTCTAATTTCTAATTTGATCTAATTTCTAATATCTTTTATGTTAACTCTATCTTTTAAAAATATTTTAACAATAAATGCTTTTTATTACTGTAAAACAATGGTTTGAAAAACTTTTCAGAAAACAAAAGTACAGCAAATGATTAAATATTCAAAGAGAAAGAAGTGCTTCAAAATTCAGAATTAAATACAAACACATTTATTATCAAAAGAGTATTTTTGAAAAATTTTTCATCTCTGGTTCTTTCAGGCTTTAACATAAGTATAATAATTTTAAAAGGAAATTAAAAATTCTTTTTAAAACTAAAAAGTAAAAAAAAAATTGTTCAGCCCATCAAAAATAGGTAAATAAATAAATAAGCAAATCAATTTTACCAAGAGTGTACTGCAGTAGCCTTTGCTTATCACTAGTGTGAATTATCCACATCTCTAGTACCCTGTATACTTAATTTAGACTCTCTCAAAGGAACAAACAATCAAAAATTTGGGCAATTAACGGTAAATTACAGTGACTTACCTACTTCAGTGAGTTGATGTCTTTCTAGTGTTAAATTCTTTGGGTCCTTAATAAAATGAAAGGGTTGTATTTTAATTCCTTCAATTTGAGGGAATAATAGGGCAAAACCAGACTCTCCAATTTCTATTTCCTGAGGTCGATTGTTAGCTGATCCCATTGGAGTCACTAGGGAAAAGTTAAACAGTTTCATGAACATATTTATTTATTTATTTATAAAAAGATTTTATTTATTTATTTGACAGAGAGACAGGCAGTGAGGCAGGCAGAGAGAAAGAGGGGAAGCAGGCTCCCTACTAAGCAGGGAGCCCGATGCGGGGCTTGATTCCAGGACCCTGAGATCATGTTCTGAGCCAAAGGCAGACACTTAACCAACTAAGCCACCCAGGCACCCCTCAAGAAAAGAGTTAATAAAAAGTGAAGTTTCACTTGGTAACACTTCATTTGATATGTATCTAGCCTCATCTAGAAAACTACAGTGTGGGTAACCAAGATAATCAACAAGTTAAAAGTTGAATATAAGTTTCTCAGCCTTCAAATTTTAGGGATAATGTCATAATGTCTGCAATCTACTTTCAAATGGTTCAGAAAGAAATGTTTTTACAAACAGAAAAAAAGCAACTGTTGCAAAGTTTTTTTAAACTGGTGAATCTAGAAAAGGAAAATGGATGTTTACTATTCTATCATTCTTCAATTTTGAAGATTTGTTGAAGTTTTTCTAAATAAGAAGTTGGGAGGTAAAAAAATACATCAGGGCAATTCTACTTTTAAAAAGTTATCCTAAAAATACTGATAACACACATACATACACACACACATACATATACACGCAGATACATATGCACACATACACACAAAGTACTTTTATCACAGAATTTTTTAAAAAGGGAGAAATGGACAGGCTGATTCTAAAATATATGTGGACATGCAAAGAACCTAGATAGCCAAAACAATTTTTAAAAAGAACAACAAAACCTATACTAATCAATTTTTAAAAAAGAATATCAGGACCTACAGTAATACGGCATTGGCTTAATGATAGACAAATATATCAATGTAACAGAATTAAATCCACAAACAGACCTAAAACATGCAGTCAATTATTTTTGACAAAGGTGCCAAGGCAATTAGAGAAAAAAAAATCTTCAACAAAGGTTGATGAAATAATTGGATGAACATATGAAAAACATCAACAACAACAAAAAACCTTGAACCCTACCTTATGCCATATACAAAGATTAATTCAAGTTAAGTCACAGAACTAAATATAAGAGCTAAAGCTACACAGCTTATAGAGAAAGACATAAAAGAATATCTTTGTCACTCTGAAATAGGCAAAGATTTCTTGGAGAAGACATAAAACACCAGAAAAGAAAAAACATAAATAAACTGGATTTCACCAAAATAAATGTTCACTGGTCATGAAAGACACTGTTGAGAGAATGAAAGTGAGCAACAGACTGGGAGAAAATATTTATAACACCTATACTCGTAAATTAGAATTAGAATATATAAACAACTCAAAAATAAAAACAACCCAATTAAAAAAAAATTCACTGAAAGACTTGGATACGTCACAGAAACAGACATACAAATACCCCAAAACATCTGAAAAGGTGCTCAACATAATTAAAATCTTTGGAGGAATTCAAATTAAAACTACCAAAAGAAGCCTCCTCATACCCACTACAATGGCTACAATGAAAAGACTCATCTGAAGACACTAAGTGTTTGAGAAGATATGCAGCTGTGAGCTTCTGAAACCCTCATTCATCCCTGGTGAGTATAAAATGGAACAACTCTGGAAAACAGTTTGGCAGTTTCTTATAAAATCCAGCAATTCCACCTCTTCCAAGTAGAACAAAACCAGGTCCACAAGAAGACTTACATAAGAATGTTCAAAACATGGGGTCCCTGTGTGGCTCAGTCTGTTAACCAGTTGACTCTTGATTTCAGGGTCCTGGGACAAGCCCCATGGGCTCCCTGTTTAGCGGGGAGTCTGCTTGTCCCTCTGTCCCTCCCCCTGGCTCATGCTCACACTCTCTCTCAAATAAAATCTTAAAAAAAAAAAAAAAATGTTCACAACAGCATCATTTGTGATAGCCAGGAATGTGAAACAATCCAAATCTCCATCAAAGAGTGGAAAAATAGTCTATTGATGTAACAGAATAATACTTAATAAATTCTTAAAAGAATTACTGATACACAGAGTAACATAATCCCAAAAATATGTTGTTAAAAATATTTAGTCCGACTAAAAAAGCCAAGACATAAAAAGAGTATATACTGTATGGTTCCATTTATATGACATTCAATAAAATGCAAACTAATCTATGGTTGCAGAAATCAGAACTGGGATTTCCTTTGCAGGCAGAGATCAACAGGAAAAGGACATGAACGAAATTCCTGAGGTAATGGAAATATTCTCTATTTTGACTGGGGTGTAGTATAGAGTATTCATTTGTCAAAACTCATTAAATTGTGCACGTCACTGGAGGTAAAGTTCACCTCAAAAGGATGATGACCTCCGCACATATAAGAATGAACACTTTTTCTCAGACCTTAAGTGTTTTGAACCTAAAGAAGGAAGATGTGCCAGCAGCCAATAGCTGTTTTAGAAACAATCACTAAACTGTGGCCTAAGAAAAAGGAATCCAACCATCTTGGTCGAAGCGTTGTTGGGAAATGCATAGAACTGGCTCAAAGAAAGCACCTGGCTTCAGGGGAACCAAAACCAGTAAGTGTGTCCAAGAAAACACCAGCGGCAACGGGAATGGCATCTAACCCTGACACCAAGATCATAAGGAAACTTGGAACAGTCAAAGTTAGAACTCTTTCAAGGTAAGGTAAGCACAAAAGGAAGGCTTAAGGTAGACCTCCCAAGTCTACCCTCCCTCTCCAACCCCCAGCTGAAATGTGATTGAAAAAGCAAAAGTGGGTGAGGTGGAGAGGCCTAAGAAAATGGTGAAGCTACTTTTCTATATAAGCATTTGCTAACAACTAGTAATGGCAAAACCTAGATCACTCGTTTAAGGAAAATTCAAAAACTAAAAAAAACATGGTTACTGTTACCATTTTTTTAATCCAGTGAGAAACAAAATGTGTAGTGATAGGCAGATGTAATAGTATGGGGGGGCTGATAAAGGGAAAGATTAAATAGTCCCTATCAACATGTATTTACCCTTATTCATTTGTAAACACTTGAAATCCTTTGTACTTCACCATATAAGAGACTCAAATTCAGATCAAAAGTGTCTCAGTGAAGATTAAAAATGCCAAGTATAGAGTACCACTGAGTGGAACAAAGAAAATCCTAATAGCTAACATTTACACATTGATTTCTGCACATCTCTACTCTACTTTTCATGTGTTAATTCATCTTCATAACTTTCCAAAGATGGATTATCAATCATCTCCATTTCATGTATGGGGACACTGAAGTCCTCTGAAGTTAGGTAAGTCACCCAAAGTCATACAGAGAGATACTAAGTACAGCTGGGATTCTAATCCTGGCACCTGAACCACTGTACCATGACTGCCTCAACAGAGTATCTCTCCCCCATGAGCTATAGAAAAGAATCAACAATAATAAAAACTAGTACAAATTCACCAGCAGCATACTTGGGAAGAAGTATAATTTCACACTATAGACTTCAAACCATGGTCTCCAAGAAGAGAAACAGAAGTTTCCTAGGAAGGTCTACTGTAGCTCCTGATCCCAGCTAACTTTATGGCATTTTGGATGGCCAAAAATAAAAATGTGCTTTTAAGCTACAAGTAATTCACCAATCTACAGTGCTTCACATTAATGCAAGGCAGGAAATCATCAAATTGGTATTTTCTCTCACCTACAATTCCTGGGGTCACAATCCCAAGGACTTGGCACTGTTTTGGGAATAGCTTCTCAAGGGCAAACGCTGCTTCCATAGTAGTTCTTTTCCTTGCTGTAATAATATAGTAGCAAAATTATTAAATGTTATTAATTTTAGGTCAAATCTGATTGTATGGGGGAAAAAAGCAAACACTGAACAAAATTTAAATTATTTATACCAGAATGCTTTATAAGAAAGTCAATGTGGCACCTGGGTAGCTCAGTCAGTTACACATCCGACTCCTGATATCAGTTCGGGTCTGGATCTCAGGGTCGTGAGTTCAAGCCCCATGTGGAGCATACTTAAGAAAAAAAAAAAAGCTTAAAAACTTTGATGAAAACAAATACTTTCCCATTTGGGGCCTGTTTTTTAGTTTAAATTCTAAATGTGACCCTTAGCACCACTAAATTGCCTTTCTTCCTTGGTTTATATACTGTTTTTGTCCTCCTGTTATTAAATTTAGCAACAGCAGCAAAATTTTAACTTGTTGTTGTGCTCTTTTTAGCTGATTTTAGAGAGCATGACTTTTTCACTGCATAAACAAGTCACCTGGATTCAAATTAGACAGTGATAACCCAGGTCTAGCTCTGGGCCTCAGTGTGCCCAGCCTGGCACACTTGGTCTACTTCTTCTCTTAGCAGCGTCAAAAAGAAGGCACAGTATAACTTTGGTGTCCCTAAATGGGTCCCTATCACACAATAAAAGGCTTCAAAAGCCAAAATATACATCCTGTTTTAATAATAAAAAGTGCCTGGAGGATTAAAGTATTTCAAAATGAGAAACATATCTTTCTTTGAATCAGAAAAGGTCCCTCAAGTTTCAAAAACAATATATTCATGCATGCTATAGGGAGAAGGACCAGAGCCTCAGAAAGTCAGTAACTCTCAGGACTAGGACAATATTTAACTCCAGAGGTGCATAAGGAACAAACAAATCCCCAAACCTTTTCTTTTAATATTTACCTCTCTTGTGGCCACGACACTCTTCCAGACTAATGAAAGTTTCTGAATCAGCCATGTAAAGAACTGTCTGTGGTAAGATGTGAACATTCTGCTAAGAAAAACAAAAACAAAAACGGAATTAGATCACACAAATACATGCGTGCTCTCACGGTCCCTTAAAGTTTAGCCCTGGTCCAAACTCTTGTTAGCATACCCCCGCCTTAGCTCAATATTAGCATTCTGAGTCCAACAACTTCCCATTCATTTTTCATTCATGCTTCTACCTTTTCAGGTCATTCATTTGAGCATCTATTTTTTTCTTCTTCAAGTCCAACTCATTCCAGCCTCATTCATTTTCATAGCTTAAACTCTTAGACAAAAACATTAAATGCCAGCAAAAGGTGCAAAAACATTAAATGTCAGCAAAACGCGCTACTTGCTTTATTTGAATAGGCATCACAATCACAGAAAAACCTCAGCAACAAAGGGAAGGCATACAAACTGTACCATTCCACTTTTCGCTGCCTACCAAATGAAACAGCCCAGGCCTTCATTTCACCTTACCATCTAGTTCCCTCCAGGGACCTTTTTTGCTTACTATAACCCAGACACACACTACTGTATAGATTCTCCTACAGCTCTCCCTGTTTCGTACTTAAGATTATTTCCCCCAAGAGACCACTTAAAATGCCACCTCCCCTACAAAACCTTTTCTTAGGCTCCTTCAGTACCCTGAACCTCATATGTGACATACTTTACATCTGTCATTTGTACTTGTACCTTACCTACACTTATGAGCTGGGCTTATTCAGACTCCTGTTTTCACTAAATGTCACATTACAGACAAGTGGCAAAGTGGCTGAATTAAACAAAAGGATGAACATATTTTTTTTTCCTAAGCTGGTTATTTTCAAAGATTTTTACTGTCAAAATGGAATGAAGTACTCACATAAAGCAAAGCCTCAATGTGATTAAATGGGGAAAAAAAGTTAATCCACTGTAATTTGGAGGAATGCCAAGATGTTTCAGAGCAGATTCCATACAAACTCAAAAAAGATACTAAAACAGAATGATAACCCTGTGGTGGCTCCACGCCTGATATCTATAGATCTAGTTCCCATGGCTCACACAGAATTTTTGAAGAATATAATTTGGTTACCAATTATTTAAAATTCCACATAATATTTACAGAAAATGTGGACTTCCAGATTCTTTTGAAAAACTATAGACATTTTAACACTTTGACTGCATTTCTCTTGATGGGGGCTAAATGCAGGCAAGCACTCCCTGGTATGCCACGGCTTTACTGCTCTGTATGATGTTACCCTAAACCAACTTAGTTATCTGCCTAACCTTGGAGTCATTTGAGTTTGTGATATCTGGTATAAGGAGTAACAAGATAGGAAGTCTAATCCTGAGGTTTTATGATTCTGTCTTTTCCAGTACCCAATGAAAAGCAATTACCCAGTCTTCCTAATTCTCATCAGAAGTGCTGACAATGACAATCCTCAAAAGAAAATGTTCTTAAAGCACAATGTGAGACAACTATAACCTCATTCCACCATTCAAATGGCAAGACATTTTATAAAATTTTTAGTGGACTTTAAAACCTTCCTAATAAAAAACTAACTTTCTTTATGGCTATAATAGTATCATGTCCACTAGGTAATTTGGCAAACACAAAAAAACCAGTATGATTTGGATAAGGTTTCCATGTTTCACACTAGCTTTTACTATAATGAATAAACTTCTTTAAGGGCATTACCATATGAATTTTAATAATAACACTGATAACAGATAATTATTTCACTTACTGAAAATAATATCTCTGGTACTGCAGGTAATATATTAGATGCATCGCCTTTCTATTATTTAAACCTTAGAACAACTCTTTAAGGGTATGAGAAAAATTCTTACTGTCTTTTCATTTTATGGAGATAGAACATGAAGCTCAGAGGGATTAGGTAACTTTTTCAGAGACTGGCAGCTAATATGCACTAAAGATGAGTTCATATCTAAATCTGTCTGGCTAGGGGTGCCTGGGTGGCTCAGTGGGTTAAAGCCTCTGCCTTCTGCCCTGGGATCAAGCCCCACATCGGGCTCTGCGCTCAGCAGGGAACCTGTTTCCCCCTCTCTTTCTCTGCCCGCCTCTCTGCCCACTTGTGATCTCTGTCAAATAAATAAAAATAAAATCTTTAAAAAAAAGAAATCTGGCTAGAACAGCCATTATAGTGTATAAACTTTTTTTAAAAATTTGACAGAGATCATAAGTAGGCAGAGAGGCAGGCAGAGAAAGAGGGGGAAGCAGGCTCCCTGCTGAGAGCCGGAATCCCAGGACCCTAAGATCATGACCCAAGCTGAAGACAGAGGCTTTAACCCACTGAGCCACCCAGGCACCCCTATTGTATAAACTTTTAAAACTATATAAAAATAATACTTGCTATGGTAAAAATTTAAAACATTAAAATAAAAAAGTCATACAATTCTACCCTGAGAGGAAACTTTTGCTAACATTTTAGCTTCTTTTCTATTCTTTGTTTTCAATAACTGAGATGATATTAAATATAATTTCATAATCTGCCTTCTTCACTTATGACATGAACATCTGTCACTAATATAACTTGCACTTCATCATTAAGTGACTTTATTTCTAAACACTAGGTTATTTTCAATTTCCCTTATAATAAATGATGCTGCAAAGAACAGCTTTATAGAAGTCCATCTGCATTTTGAATTTCTCCAAATGACAACTTCTAGAACAAGACTGGGTAGGATTTGGGCCAAAATGCAAAGGAAGTTTTCTGTGAGACTACCTCTGGATACTGCCTACTCTGGGTCTGAATCCTAGAGCCCAAAAAGAAAAAGGAGAAAATCCACACAAGGAAGGTAGAAGCAGAAGACTGGTCACTTATGGGGCATTTGTCTAATATCTAAACATATTAAGAATGATGAGAGCCAGGTTTCTCACTGTATAAATACAACCTAAGAGAAAACTGGAAAGAATCCTGTGTTGCACTGGAATTGGATGTACTTATACAAACTCATGAATTTCCATATATATAAGAATATAGTTATAAAGGTGTATGTATGTAATGGTGTGTACACACACACACACACTCCTTGGCTCTGTTCCACTGGGCTCTGGAGCAGCAAACCCTTCAACAGTAGCAAATTGTCCAGATCTTGGCTTTTAAATACCGTGAAATACCTTTCTCCACTAAAAGGAAGCAGAGCTTTTTAAAGAAATGGCTGATTCCAGGATTAAAGCAGACAAAAGATAAAATGAACTAAGAATATCTTGCACCAGAAAGCAAGGAGGTGCCCAAAAGTGATGGGCTCATCTCTAAAAGACCCTGAAACTAGCTGACAGGGCTCCTGATAGCCAAACTGGGGACAATTCGGATACCAAAATAAAGACTGATAGTTAGAGATTATATTCCATTGAATAAAATAATAGACTTAAGAATCTATACAGAAATAAATGAAAAGAATTGAAACAGGATAATTATGTAATTTCCAAGTACCTCCTCACAAAATACTTACTAATTATAGTGGAAAAGAGTGATTTTACAGGAGTGACATCTGGCACACAGCACCTTAATCAAATTATCAAAGGTACTAACACTAACACCAGTTAATGGGACAGAAATTAAAATTATATGCTACCTGATAGGATGAAACTAGAAGAGCACAGCATCACTTCTGTGATATTCCTGCCAAAAATACATAATCTGAACCCAAGAAACATGTTCTACAAAATAACCAGCCTGTAATTTACATACTTGTCAAAGTTGGGAAAGCCAAGGAAAACTTGAGAAACTGTTCCACAGGAAAAATTAAAGAAATGACAGGGGCACCTGCACTCAGCGTGAAGTCTGCTTGTCCCTCACCCCTGGACTGCTTTCTCAAATAAATAAATAAAATCTTTAAAAAAAACCCCAAAAACCTTAAATGACAAAAACAACAAAAGATTCTAATCCGAATTATTTTGTTATGAGGAACATTACTGGGACAACTGGCAACGTCTGAAAGGATTCTGAGGAATGGATGGCAGAAATATATCAATAAGAATTTCCTGACTCTGATGATTGCATTGTGAAGATGTAGAATATTCTTGTTTGTATGTAACGCATACTCAAGTATAAGGAAGTGAAAGAACATCAGACTGATTGTTTACTCTAGAACAGCTCTGTCCCACTGGCAAATGAGATACCACAGCCACACAGTCACCTGTGCTCAAGAAAGCTGCTCCTCTGATTCCACAGTTCAAGTTATTACCTCCCCAGGCTTTGCCCATCTTTTGAAATTGGGGTACCAGAGATACAATATCAAAGAGTACAGGACCAGCGGCTGAAATATTTAGGTTTAAGCATTGGTTCTTGGCTTTTTAATGTGACGCTAAGCAAAAAGAAACCCAGCATGCCTTCCCTGCCCAAAGTGACAATAATATCTGCTTCAAAGGAAGAAGGTAAAGAGAAGGTCCTCCACAGCGTTATTATAGTAGTAAAAATCTGTATACACAAAATGCCTAAGAACTGAAGAACGGTCAAACAAATCATGGCACATCCTTATGTGTTTATAAAATCTTTTCATGTCACGAGAAAATGTTCCGTAATTCAGAAAGAATAGGGTCACACACAAAATAGAGATTCAAAAGAAAAAGACTGAGTTCGCAAAGCCTGACCCAACAACCCCGCAAGGAACTGTGCACGATACGGCTTACTTGCCTCAATCTCCTCCGCTACCACGCGGACCAAGCAATGCTCCCCCAAGTGGCCAGCATCCGCCAACCCCGCGGAGATCCAAGTCACACTCCGATGCGTCCGCAACACTCGACGAACACACTCCCTCCATAAGCGGCACACGCTGGGGGCACAAACGCACAAAGGTTGTGAAGGGACGTTCATTTCCTTCTCCAGCCGCTCACGGAAACTCCCGTTAGCCCAGCAGGAGAGAGACTCTTGCGGGATCAAAAATCCCAGAGCGGGTGGTGTTGGGGACGTAGATTCGGAGGGACAACCTGGGCCGGAGAAAACCTTAGGGCGCACCTCGTCCCTGCAGGAAGAGTCCCCGAGACAGGCACAGGGGTACGGCAGGCATACCTCGCGGGTGGGGACATCACTTCGGGGGAAGAAAAGGGAGCCGTGGGACAACCGTGGGTCCCGATGCTGTCTGCCCGCCCAGCCAGCCAGGGCAAGCCCGAAGCATGTCCCGAACTAAGCTTCCCGCCTCCTCTCTCCTCACCCGGCCACCCGCAGCAACGCCTTGGCGGGCAGGAAGGTGAGGACACGCTCCACCACTTCCGCTAGGTTACCCAACACAAAGGTACTCTGTGGGTCCGCGGAGGAGCCTTGGCGATCACCACCACCATGATCACCACAGCCACCCACCACCTCCATTCCTCACCAACCCGCCGAGCAAACACTACGGCAACTCGGAAGGAACCGTGAGGCCAGCTCAAGACCTCCCAGCCAGCACGCACTGAGCAGGCGCGCGCGCTCCACTTCCGGCCGGTTGGGGGAGACCGAGAGGTGAGCTCCACCCACGTGACTCCAGGCCCCGCGGTTTCCTGCGTCGGTCTTGGGGAGGGCGGGCTGGCGCTCTGACGTGGTGGGTTCGCATCTGTTGATCCTCCCGGTACTTTCCATGCTTCCCGCTGGCATAGATGATCCTCCCGGTACTTTCCACGCTTCCTGCGGGCACAGATCCTCCTTCCGTGCTCTCATTGTATTTGCAGCGCTGTATTCCTTGTCGGCACAGAGCTTTCTCTGATTCTTGAGTTGTAGGAGGAGACTGGGTACTATTTGTCCGTCTGTACAGTACAAATGTCTGTTAATAACGTGAGCCCAATCTTTGAACGGGGAGTATCTGCTTTAAGAATAACTGGCTGTGTGTGGAGATGACCACCTATATTCAACATCTAGTGAATGTCGCCCTCACGCCTTGTGTGAGACGACACAAATACCACCTACCACTGCTGTGAAAACTTGCACCAAACTACACTAGTTCCTCATAGTACCATCAGAGTCACAAGGGAATTATGAAGTTTACGCTTTATATATATATATACGCTTTATATTATATATATATAAAGCGTATATATATATATATAAAGCGTAAACTTCATAATTCATATATATATATATATTTTTTTTTCCCCCCCAAAAAAGTTACTTGACAGCGCGCACAAGCAGTGACAGGGGCAGAGGGAGAAGCAGACTCCCCGCTGAGCAAGGAGCTGGGCTGGACTCCAGCTGGATCCTGGGACGCTGAGATCAGGACCAAAACTGAAGGCAAATGGACAAATGACTGTGCCACCCAGACGCTCTTAGCTTAAAAGGATTATTGAAATACAATTAACTGTTATATTGGTTTCAGGTTTATGATTTAAGAATTCTCTGTTACTCAGTGGTCACCAAGATCAGTGTACTCTAATGTTCACCACCTATCTCCCTATGACCCACCTCACCTCTGGCAACCACCAGTTCTCTGTATTTGAGTCTTTTTAAAATTTGTTCCTTTTGCTTAAATTCCAACATGAGTAAAATCACATGGTCCTTGTCTTTCTGACTTATTTAGCTTTATGGCCTCTAGGTCCAACCATATTGTTGCAAATGGCAAAAAGTTTCTTGTTTTCTGACTGAATAATATTCTATTGTATATAAATACCGTTTCTTTATCCATTCCTCTATCAATGGACTCTTGGGTTGCTTCCCTATCCTGGCTATTGTGAATAAACACTGCAATAAACAAGGGCACGTATCTTTTCAAATTAGTGTTTTCATTTTCTTTGTATAAAGAATGTATAATACCCAGTAGTGGAATTACTAGATCAAATGGTAATTCTATTTTTAATTTTTTGAGGAATGTCTATACTGTTTTCCACAGTGGTTGTACCAATTTACATTCCCACCAACAGTGCATAATTGTTCCATTTTCTGCAACACACTTGTCATTTCTTGTGCTCGTAATTAGAGCCATTCTGACAGGAATAAAGTAATTATCTCACTGTGGTTTTATTTTGCATTTCCCTGATGGTTAACATTGAGCATCTTTTGTCTGTTGGGTTTTGGCACATTCTCAACTCCAGGCCTACTGAATCAGAATCTGGGGTCAGGGCCCAACAGTCTGAGTTTAACTTTTAACAGTCTGTGACTTGTGCTTTCTTGTGATTCTGATACAAGCTCAGGTTGAGAACCAGATAGAAGGAATGTAAGCACAGCATACACTGCTGTATCCCTATTTAACATCCATTTCTCCTGCTGCTTCCTTACTAACAAAGCCCAGATTTGATCTCCATCTTTTTCTTTTTTAAAGACTTTCATTTATTTGACAGAGAAAGAGAGTGAGAGCGAGCAAGCAAGGGGAGCAGCAGGCAGAGGGAGAGTGAGAAGCAGGCTCCCCGTTGAGCAAGAAGCCCGATGTGGCACTAGATCCCAGGAGGCAGGGATCATCACCTAGGCTGAAAGCTGTCTCTTAACTGACTGAACCACCCAGGTGCCCAGATCCCCACCTCTTGAAGGTAAACACTTAATTGATCTAAACTAGTGGATCTCAAACATTGTGGCCTCAAGACTCTTACATTAAACAAGACAACCCCAAAGAGCTTGTTTATGTGGGTTATGTCCATTAATATTTGCCATATTAAAAATCAAAACATTTTATATAATTCACATAAAATAGTAAATCCAGATTAACAAAGATTGACAAAATAAATTTTTCGTGAAAAAATAACTATGCCCCCAAAGAAGGCATACAAAATGGCTAAAAGACATGAAAAAATGTTCCTCATCATTAGCCATCAGGGAGATTCAAATCAAAACCACAATGAGATACCACCTTCCACCATTTAGAATGGCCAAAATTAAGAAGACAAGAAACAAGTGTTGGAGAGGATGTGGCGAAAAGGGAACCCTCTTACACTGTTGGTGGGAATCAAGTTGGTGCAGCCGCTTTGGAAAACAGTGTGGAGATTCCTTAAGAAATTAAAAACAGAGCTACCCTAGTACCCTGCAATTGCACTTCTGGGTATTTACCCCAAAGATACAGATATAGTGAAAAGAAGGGCCATCTGTACTCCAATGTTCATAGCAGCAATGGCCGCAATCACCAAACTGTGGAAAGAGCCAAGATGCCCTTCAACAGACAAATGGATAAAGAAGATAAGGTCCACATATACAACGGAATATTATGCCTCCATCAGAAAGGATGAATACCCAATTTTTGTATCAGCATGGACGGGAATGCAGGAGATTATGCTCAGTGAAATAAGTCAAGCAAAGAGTCAATTAATATATGGTTTAACTTACTTGTGGAGCATAAGGAATAACATGGAGGACATTAGAAGGAACGGAAGAGTGAATTAGGGGAAATCAGAGGGGGAGATGAACCATGAGAGACTGGACTCTGAGAAACAAACTGAGGGTTTTGGAGGAGAGGTGGGTGGAGGGTTAGGTGAGCCTGGTGGTGGGTACTGTGGGGGGTACATATTGCATGGAGCACTGGGTGTCGTACACAAACAATGAATCTTGGAACACTGGAAAAATAAAATAAAATTTAAAAGAAATTAACTATGCCCCCCTTCACCCAATAGTGAAGAGTTGTGGCATCACTTTACATTTTGCAAACCTCTAATTTCTGGCTTAACAGAAGACAGGTGGATCTGCTTCGGAATTCCATTTGTTGTACCATCACACTGTGTGGCCTCTGGAAAAGTCCACTGTACACTTGTAAGAAAATGAGAGTGAAAATAGCAAATAATGCTTTAGCAAAATAATTTTTACCTTAAAAACCTCCCCCCGGCACTAGGGGTCTCCTGAGCTCCCCAAACATACACTGAGAACCACTTGTCCAAACTAATCATGATTTATTCTTTTCATCAGCCATTAGTTTAGGGGTGGACACAAGCCCCAGTTCTAGCCAAGGAAAAGTGAAGAACAATATGCTTGGGCAGGCAAGGGAGGCTTCTAAAAGACAAGACCATTATCTACCTCTGGACAGAGTAACACAGTTACAACATCCAGACATAACATTAAATACAAAGATGAAGCCAGCATGGAAAAATCTCAAAGTAGCATAGCAGAGGCCAGATGTATCAGGCCTGGAGTTTTCTGACTTCAGGACTTCTTGTGAGATAACTTGATACTTTCGAGTAAGGCCAAGGGAATACTAAGGAAGGGGCAGACTATAATAACTGAGGAGAATAGGGACAACTATGGAGAAAGCAGCACTTGGATTTATATTAAGGAATGAGAGTGGGAGAGGGAAAAGGTTGAGGAAAACCTGAGTATACCAAGTCTTTGCACACCATTTCCAGGTTCTCTAGCTTTCTCTTGTTAAATCAATCTGCCTCTGTTCCTCTCAACCCTCTCCTCACCCCATCCCACCATATATAAATCCTATTTTTAAAAAATTCACTCTTGGCTTCAGGTGTTTGTATTTCTATTATCTCTTATGAGGGAAAAGTAACAAAGTTATTTTTTAAATGGTTCTTTATTCATAAACTTGATGCAAGTTTACAAAATTTACTGTACATTGCCAAATAAATCTGCAATGAAAAATAAAACCCCCAAAAAACAAAGCATGCCAAATGTGCAGCTGTCAATCTGTTAACCATCAGGATATTAAAGAATTCAATAATGTATTCAAGATTTAGCCTTAGGTTTAAGGAGCTTTAATGCTTTAAAGAATTCTGCCTGGTCACTTATTATCTCAGCAACTGGCAATCAGAACTTTATACAAATGTAACCAAGTAAACAAAAATTCCGGAAAATTTTTCTACTGTTCTCTTAACCAAAATAGAACAAAAAGAAATTAAACACACACAATAATGCAGAAGTGCCAAGTTTCTCTGATGTGGTTTACAAAGTTAAAAATTGAAACTTAGAGCAAATGCATAGGAAACACTTTTGAATTTTCTAACTTGTTTGTGCAGAAAATGTGCTTCTGGATTTCATTTTAAAAGTGCTTAATAACTAGAATTTACTTTTAAATCAAACTTGGGTATACAAAAAAAATCTATCATCAACCAAACAGGATTGATTCAGGGAAGGCAATAAAATGGAGGTACACTGATTTGAGTCAGGTTTTATAAAAGAATGAACACATGTAGAGTTCCTATTAGTCTTTCAATGCAAAAGCCATGGTTATGACAATAGCAAAAATTTAAGAGTCTCCAAATTAGATAACTTTCTGTACGTCCCTGGGCAGCTTTTGCCCAAGGATTCTTTGTGCCAATCACTTTACAAGTTTATTAGTTTAAAAATGATTGCAACATCCCGTTAATAAAATGGAAACATAAAATAAAATGATTTAGTATTTTAAATAACTTCAAGCTCTCTACTGCAGTTCTTCATAAGAAATACTGAACAAGAAGGAGATTCAGCCCAGCAAGACTCTGATGCCCCAGTGGAAATTATTACTTAATTTACACAGCCTTGCTTTGCTTTGCCTAAAGAGTACAAGTCAATTAAGAGCATATCTTCAGGAAACAATTCATCTCTTCACCTAGCCATAAAAATGTTTAACAATTTAATGACTAGGCTTCCTGTCATTATTTTGGCAGTATCAAAAAATGGTTTTAACTTGAAAAAGCTACTGTGATTTAGAAGACCTTAAATTTTCTAAACCAATATTAAACATCAATTAAACTTTTATTGACTCTATATGGAACAGTGTATTGCAAGTCCTCATAACATATGAGCTCAATATGGGAGAGTTACCATATGGTCACAACTTCTGTAACCTGATGCTGACTTGTCTGCTTAACAGATTTTTCAAGAAAAGGAGATCATGAGTGGCCAGTATGTGTATTTATCACAAAAAATACAGCAAAGGCCCCACTGCTCAGTCCAAGATACCTAAAATGATCAAAATGAAAAGGCCATAACTCATACAGGATATCAATTGACAGATTATCCACTAAAATTATCTATTAGCTAATGTCTTCGGTACTGCTGTTAAAGGGGCACTCAAAGCTTGTGTCTGCATGTTGGAAAGATTTTCTTTAAAGCAACATTGGTCCAAACATATGGCAGTCAACATATTTAGCCATCTTCCTTTGGAGGGGTGTACCAGCCTGAAACACAATGGGAAAAAAAGTTAAAATACCTTAAATCAACTAGGAGAAATGACATTTCATTTAAGGTTATAGCTACTTTCTACTTTCTCTACTCATATTTTTCTTGTTTAAACCTGTTGTAAAAATTAAACTTACACTTGAGTTGGTAATACAGCATTTCAATATGTGCACAATATAAAAAAGTTATTTTCTATGAATAATCTGTATTTGAGTTTTCAACATAAAATTTCTATAGTAATCGAATTTCTAGCTAGAGATGATAGCATGGAACAATAGTCTACAAGCTAGGTTTTATCCTCTATTTCAATTGTGTAAAAATAAACCTCACTAAAAATAACTATCCCTCAAACCAAATGCTGGCATTTTAAAGTAAGAAGAATCTTGATTGTTAGTAATGCAATGATACCATTTCAGCAGTGAGGAAATCATCTCAGCAAGTGCAGTGACTATGCCTAGGATCAGAGCTAGCAGCATAAACCAACCTAGAACCCATTTCCTGATTCTGAATCTACTGTTCTTTGCCCAAAGCTAAGCTTCTACACACCCACACTTTCTAAAATACATTTCCATAAACATTTTTGAATGCTGACCACAATGTTTGCTTCAACAAAAAATAAATAAAAGAGAAGAAAAAATGCCCAGACAACAAAAATCTAAGCTTTCTATAGAAAGGCTAATTAAATGAAGTACTGCTTAGCAATGAAACGGCCATTGGAACAGTATGAATATACCAAGAAATGTGGAGCATCCACATGGTTACGAAGTACTATACAAGTACCTGTGGATCTACTAATTTAGTGTGCTGTGAATTATTATTATGAAAACCCAGTCTTGCCCTCAGGTTTTATCATTTCCTTCTTCAGAGGCCTGAACTGTTTCAAGTACTATTCTTTCAGAAATAGTCACTGAAAAAGTAGAGTTTGCTTTGTAATTAAAATAAAAGTGAGTAGAAAGCACAGATATTAAGTCACAAGCTACCACATTTCTAGTAAAGAACACTTTACTGTAAATACTCTCCTTAAAGAAAACTAGTTCTTATTTATTTACTCTGCACAAAAAAGCATCAGTTTTACTACCATGGCTATAATCAATATCTTGTTGTCAGCACTTAGTTACAAAGCACCATGCAAATGCACTATTCTTTTTCCTCACAAGTTTGGCAAGACCGATATGTTTTTTTAGAGATGAGGAAACAGAGGCTGAGAGGTAATGGGACTTGCTCAGAGATGCAGAGCTAATGAGTAACACAAATGGCACTTGAAAAATCAGTCTTCTAATTCCAAATCCACCTCACTGTTTGAGACAATAACTCAAAACATGCATTGTGAATACAAGCAAAATTTAAAGCAGAATAAAGTTTATGACAGCTATTTTAAGTTTTTAAAACTTAAAACTCAAATACTCTTAAGTGTATGTATACATACTGAAATTACGACTATTTTTACCATGAGAGACTATGGACTCTGAAAAACAGTCTGAGGGTTTTGAAGGGGTGGGGGGTGGGAGGTTGGGGTACCAGGTGGTGGGTAATATGGAGGGCACGGATTGCATGGAGCACTGGATGTGGTGCAAAAACAATGAATACTGTTACACTGGAAATAAAATTTTAAAAATTTAAAAAAAACGATTTTTACTTGAATAAATAAATGTGTGTAACCATCAAAGAGCATTAAGTAGTCTGAAGATGTTTCAGAAACAGCTGGTTCAGGATCCTGATTACATTTACTCAGTATCAGCAAGAACTCCACCTGTACAATTGCCTTTAACTCAGCTCCTAACCTAATATCATACATTTCAAATGAGTAAAGTGATTCATTCACTAATCTACTGAAAAATCTTGACTCTGACTCAGGTTCTCAGTCCAAGTATTTAGGATACAAAGAGTTTTGTGTGCATCCTCAAGTTAAGTTAAACTTTTTCACTGTGGTAACAGTACTTTAAGAATTTTTTTTTTTAGTACTCTCAGAAATTAAAGCAAAAACAAAAATAAACAGGGTAAGTTATCAATAATATCTTATATAAAACTTCTATAAATGGTAATAAATACTTATTGAATTAAACGTACCATTTTTCTCATGTATCTGTACAATGGAATTATAGGACTGTTGGGCTCTTGCCAGATTATACTGATTCTGAAAGAGAATTATACATGTTAAATAAAAACTATAAGTAGATGAAAATCACTGCAAATAACTTATGGATGCATCACCACTATGCTTAAAAGAACACATGAAACTGAATTATATTTCCATTTCAAAAATGGAAATTTTCACTTCTCAATTCCATTATTCTCTACCACTTTAGGGGAACAAAACCAAAGTTGTGCCACAATAAAAATCTATTTACACTTAATTCATTTTTATAAATCCTCTTACCACTTGACAAGTATAAAGCTTTATAGTTCTAGTACCCCTTTCCACTGATGAATCAAGGTAAAGAACTCTATTTGGACATGAATAAAACGCTCTCTTCCTTGTAACTTCCACCCAAAAAACAACAACAAAAAACAAAACCAAAAACAAAATCTGACCTTTAGGTAAGGTAACCTTAAGCTTTAAGGACTATGTGTATCAATGACATCTTTTTTTTTTTTTTTTAAGATTTTATTTATTATTATTTATTTGACAGACAGAGATCACAAGTAGGCAGAGAGAGAGAAAGGGAAGCAGGCTCGCTGCCAAACAGGGAGCCCGATGCAGGGCTCGATCCCAGGACCCTGGGATCATGACCTGAGCTGAAGGCAGAGGCTTTAACCCACTAAGCCACCCAAGCAACCCCATCAATGACATCTTCAGTTACAAATCTAATATCATAAGTGGCACTGAGGCATTACTAAAGGAGTCCTCTTGTACTAAAGAGTTTCTTGTATCTACTTAAGATTATATAAATCATGTATAGCTTATTGTTATTAGACACCATACCCTGCTTTTCCTCCCAACAAATGGTAGGTAGCATGCTACAGATATTGTTCTACCCCTTTTCTCACTTAACATATCTTGGACCTTGTTCCCCCATCAGTGTGCAAAAAGCTTCATCTGTTTTTTTAAATCATGAAATATTGCACTGAATGGAGAGTCAAACATTTTATTAATCCCCAAATGGTGGACATTTAGGTTGTTTTCAATATTTTGTTGCTACAATGTAACCGTGAGCAACTCTGCAGAAGTATTTCCAAAGCACTGGTTAAAAGTCCTTGAGTTTCAAAACTGCTGGGCCAAGACATACATGCCTTTGTAATCTTGAGGTGTTGCTATGATAGCTCTCTACAAGACTGTATAAATGGGCTTGCCTACCTGCTATGTGTGAGAACGCCTCTACATGGCTTCACCAGAGTGCTCTTATAAACCTTTGTTATTTGTGACAAAATTAGAGGTGGAAGATGAACATAGTGTGGGTTTGATTGCATTTCTATCTCTGAGGGAGGCTGAGTTTATTTATCTCCAAATGTTCAGAAGCCATTCATTTCTATTTCTGCAAATGGATGTTTTGTAACTTTTTCTTTTTCTAGAGTATAGCCTTTTTCAGTTTCTAAGAGCTCTTTAAAAATAGTAAAACCCTCCCATAATGTATCTGAAAAACATAAAACATGCCATAATGCTATCTCCAAGCTAATGAAAAGTAGTGTTTTTTAGTTGGTCTATATGTTCAAAGGACAAAAATACAATAAAAATAGATTATATATGACAAAATACACATAAACTGAAACTTGCAAATGATCAAGAAGCAGTCACTTCCTAACCCTACCGCCCACTTACAAGATAGGAAGAGAAAAATAAGAACATTAGCCTTCCCCACTCTCAGTTGTCAATAGCATGATCTTCAATTACTAGTTTAAAGAGACTGCCAATGCAGAGACTTTCCCCTAAACAGGGAGTTAGCCCCTTCTGTTTTCTACTTCACTGACCTTATTAACCCTTCTTTCTACTTTCTTCCAGCTTACTTGACTGTCCTTTCTAACACTGAGCTAGAGGCTTGGTTCATTTTTATTCTTTTTTTTTAATGGATTTTAGAGCAAGGAGTATTCCCTCTGAGCTCTCATTTAATTTCCAGTATGCAGTGATTTCACTATTGCTGTTCTCTAGCTATTCTGTAGTTTTCATTTCAAAGCCCCATTAAGGGCTATTTCAGTTTTGTAATTCCACAAAAGGAACATTTGTTTTCCGATTTTGTTATTATAGTTTTTAATTTAATTAGGATTGGAGAATGACACCTGTCTTTTTTCTACTTTCAAAATTTGAAGTTTTCTTCATTGACCAGTATTAGTTTCATGAATGTTCCAGACAGAGAGAGAGATGAAAGAGAAGGAAAGAGGGATTTTAGTATTTCCATTATGGTTCAGTTCTAAGTATTTTTAAATTTTTGTATAATTTTTTAAAAGATTTTCTTTTTTTATTTGACAGAGATAGATAGCTAGAGAGGGAACACAAGCAGGTGGAGTGGGAGAGAGAGAAGCAGACTCCCTGCTGAGCAGGGAGCTGGTGGCAAGCCTCGATCCCAGGACCCTGGGATCATGACCTGGCTAAAGGCATTCATAGATTTTTTTTTTTTAACCATGATTTAGAATTGTGTTTAATTTCCAAATTAATGTGGATTTTTTAAATTAAATTTCCATTGCTGAGTTTTAACCTTAATTGCATTATATTCAAATTTTATGGCTTATTTTTATATATGAATTTATGATTTTTCCCATAGTTCATAAATGCTTGGGAAAGATGTAGTGCCTAACTATTGGGCACAGAGTCCTACAATCATCCATTTGACCTAGCTTAATTTGTTGTTCAAATCTTCTACGTCTTTCACATATTTAACTTACCATGAACAAGGTACATTAAAATCTCTCATTATGATGGTGACTTTGTCAATTTCTCCTCTGGTTTCACCACTTTTAAGTACAGTAAACAGATGATTATTACTATATTAGTTTTATCACATTTTTAACCTATATTTTGATGCTATTTTTTTAAGTAAATTATTACATCCTCCTAGTGATTGACTTTGATCATTAGGGAGTCTCTAATGCTTCCTGCTCGAAAATTCTACTTAGATACTATATAGCCATGTCATTTTTTTTTTTTTTTTTTTTTAGTGTATACTGGCATATATTTATCAGCTTCTCTCCTTAAAACAACAACAAAAACTTCTCAATCTTTTTCTAGCCTCACAATTTTTTAAAAAAAGATTTTATTTATTTGAGAGAGAGAGAGAAAGCATGTAAAAAAGAGAGAGGAAGAGCAGAGGAAGAGGGAGAAACAGGCTCTTCCCTGAGCAGGGAATGTGATAGGGGGCTTGAGCCCAGGACCCTGCGATCATGACCTGAGCTGAAGGCAGACACCCAAACGACTGAGCCACCCACATGCCCCTCTAGCCTCACAATTTAAACATACTAGAAACTGCTAGATTTTGTTTTATTAACTCAATCTAACTGGTAACTTCAGTCCATTTATACTTGTGACCTGCCTTTACCACCTTACTTTCTGGTTTCTATTTCTCTTGATTTTTAACATAATTTTATTATCTCTGCCTGGAGTTCCAATAAGACATTTTAGACCTCAATTTGATCATCACCTTTCAACTTCTACCATAATGTCTATTCTCATGTTCTTTTCTGTATGACATTGTGATTTATTTCTTCTAACCAATTAATTCTCCCTTCTGATACCCATCTATTGTTTCTGATTTCAACTATATTTTCATTTCTGTAAATTCTATTTCATTCTTTTTCATATTTGTCTCATTATTCCTGATGGTCTCATTGTTGGAACAATTTTAGGATTCTTTTTTCTTTTTCTCTACATTACGTTTTTCACATAACTATTCATTTTCTCATAACTATAGTATCTGAAGTCTCTATTCTGTGTGTCTGATTATTTCAAAACTGAAGTCTTTGGGAATATATATCTCATTTATTGTTTCTACCCATTCTCGTGTACACTGGCTTGTTTGCTTGTGATCCTTCATGAATTCACATGTGCTTGATCTTAACTTTTAAGAATGCTGTAGGTCTAAATCAGAAAAGCTTTCCTCAGTAGAGTATTTATGTCTGCTTCTGATGAGAACTGTGGATACAACCAACTTGAGAGCATTTTAGCCTCCTTGGAGAATTTCAGGATTACGTAAAGGTCTCACATTTGGCTTACCAACCTCACTCATTTATAAATAAAAGACAATACAGGTAGCACCTCCCCATCTCCCTTAAAGAAAAAACTAAAAGCCAGATCTCTCATCTGAATGGGATCACTCACCAGAGTGTAAAAATTTGATGTCTTACTACATAATCACTCTACAGACATGTTTAATACACATAAAATATATACATTATTAAGAAATTCTAGTTAAATGTAGTTAAGCAATTCACTAGATCTTCTAAAAATGTTATTTTATTTCAGTGTGAAGAAATAGCCATTAAAAGAGCTCAAGTAAAACCATTATTATATAGTACTATACCAAATAAATGATTTTCATAATAGCCTTTTAAAATTTTTTGCTTCTTCTGTGAGCGAGGATTGTAGTGAACTCATGTTCTGAAGTTATAAATACACATTTAAATTTAATATTATTTGGATAGGCATCTAGCACAAAATTCACACAGACCTTTAGGAACATCCAAATTTTTTAATAAGTTAAGTCAGGATAATTTCCATCAACAAATATTTTTGCAAAATATACTAACTTTAGAGTCTTATCCTTGGTCCATTTAACTGTTTACAGATAACTACAATTAGACCTGGAAAGAGGTTTCTGACATAGTGAATAAAGAACAGAACTCCATGGGTAAGAGTATATATATAAAAGTAATAACACCAGACTGGTTCCAATCCTCATTCTGCCAGCTGTCACCTTACACAAGTTATCTAACTTACATATGCTTCAGTTTTATCATCTACAAAATGAGGACAATAATAATATCTAAGGTCAGTAAAAGGATTGAAATAGTACCTACAAGTAAGAAGTTTAGATCAGAGCCCAGCATATAAATGCTCACTGGAAATTAACTACTATAACATGATCTCAATTTTGGGAAACTTCAACATAAATATAATTTTTAACTTATTAGTATGTTCATACCAATATTAGATTTAAAATTATAGACATGTTTACCTATAGTAAGAATAACAAAGACTAAAAGAAGAAGAAAAAGCCTCATAAGGTAACAGAAAATATGTGATCTTCTTAATAGAAGTACCTTATTTGCTCCAAACTGCACTCTGGCTTTGCCTTTGACTAATGTGGCATTGATCTGCATGATAACTGATTCTATTGAGTAGGCACTGCTCCAGCCCTATAGGAAGAAGAAAACACACAATGGTACTTTTGATTTCCACTTTGGAAAACTTAATAAAATGGCACATAACAGCTTGACAACAGCAAGACCATGTTAAGAAGTCTGTATACAAAAGAAAAAAGTAAAGTTTGACCGTTCCTGAAATCTTATAAAACAAAAACAAAAACAAAAAAACAAAAAAATCCCCCTATGTTCTAAGTATCAAACATAAGCAAATTATAACCTTATAGAGAAACTGTTCTTGCATAGATTAAGTGCACACACTTGCATAGATTAAGAACCAAGTACCGTGTCATTTTATTGGTTTGCCCTAAGTAGCTTTTCATTACTAAAAGTAGGTGCTCTTCAAAACAATTTTTTTAAGTAGGTGGTATTACATCAGAGCTTTTCCACTTCAAAATCTAATTTACATCATCAAAACACTCCATTCAGACTGAAAAAATATGAGTACCATAAGAAAATAGTCACCTGTTTTGTGAGAAGTTCCATACATAGTGCTCCACCGCCCAACACATACCTTAAAAAGAGAAAAGAAATCATATTTAATTCTCTAGATCTCAATGTTCCTTCTTAACTTTTAAAGGACCACCACTAAGAAGTATGCATACAAGTAAAGGTTAGAAGATAATATGCAAAAATGAGAACAGTGGTTAGTTACGGCTCTAAGAATAAAAGGGTAGTTAAAAAATTCTAATGTCAGCACTTTATTACAGTTTTAATTTTTTTTTAAAATAATGGTTCTTAGAAACAGAATACCAAAGACTCTAAGGATATCAGAAACTAGGACTGTAGCCCTAAATATTCCAGAGAATAGGAATGTTATATTCATCTGAAAATTTCTCTACCATCGTGTTAGTCAATAGCACCAACTTCACCATATCTATAATAATGAACAGAATACGGTATTTGATGGTTAAATTGCTTTTATTCACACTTTTGTGAGGATCAAATCGTTATTTATGATCATATAGAGCCTCTCTCTAGGACTCCTCAATTTCTCTAATCCTGAGAACTGTTCTCTGAACCAAACAAATTTTGGGAATTTCCCAGATCTCTTTTAGGAAATCCTTATATAGATCAAGATTATTCAACTTTTTAACCCTTTCTCAAACAAAATAATTTCATTTCTCCTTTAATGTTATTTTAAGCTTCAAAATATATGAAATACATGCTTAAAAGAAAATCAAGGCAAAGGAAATTATAGAAGAAAGATGATAAATCTCGAAAATACACAAGCTAAGACCACAAGTCTGATTAGATCTAAGTGAACAATGAATCCATTACAAACTTTTTTTGTCCTCTGGGACTTTGCCCAGGGCTTTCCCTTGCCTAAAATTCCTCTGGCTCCCTACTATTCCAAATGTCCTCTTTTCCTCCAATAAAACTTGACAAGACAATTCTAGCCTGTAAGTTTTGCAATCTGGCTACCCAAATGCATCCTTGTGTTGACTAAACCAAACCACAGAAAAATAAGGAATCTAAAAACTTCTACTGTAGATCATTATTAGTCATAGTGCAATTATTTGATAATGGAAATTATTCACTAATTCCCACATCCTGGAGAATTTAAGCAAGTGTCTCCCTTACGGGACTGCACCAAACTCTGGGAACTTCCACAGATAATGTTTATAAGAGGGAAAGAAAAACACTTCAAAACACTAAATTTAGGTGGAGAATCACGAGATTTTAAACTTCCTTGTATATTCTCCCAGATCTCTAACACACAGAAATCTATATCCATTCATTTGACTTTCCCACTAGGCTCAAAGAGTATCTTGTATACAGTGGCTTTAAATAAAGCACTTGCTGCTTTAACAGAATTAGAAGATCCATGTTTTGATCTAGGTTTTGGTTTCTCCACAAACTGCTCAAATTCTAATAATCTGTTAATGAGTTAATACTATTCTTGATCCTTACATTACAGAAATGCTAAATACAGACAGGTACTCAGGGGCTGATCTTAAGAAAAGGAGTTATGTGGACCAGGCCAGGTTACAAATTATCCAAGTACCACCTTTCTTTTTTTTTTAAACATAATTTTTTTTTTCAGTTTCCAAGATTCATTGTTTATGCACCACACCCAGTGCTCCCTGTTATACATGCCCTCCTTAATACCCACCACCAGGCTTACCCATTCCCCCACGCCCCTCCCTTCCAAAACCCTCAGTTTGTTTCTCAGAGTCCACAGTCTCTCAAGCTTCATCTCCCCCTCCGGTTTCCCCCAATTTTTAACATTCCACTCTTCATTCTGGGGATGGAGAGTCTTTCAGGTGGGAAGGAGGCAAGTTTTTGTACTCATGAGCCAAAAGAAAGTACATTTTATACAAAGCCATAGCTACGCAAATGTCTGTTGGATGTCTAAACAAAACAAAACAAAAAAAAAAACAGTTCTCGTACCTACATAAAAAGTGAGGTAAATAAAATTTTCCTTAACATCTATTAGCAGCACATACACCTAACCTAAAAGGCGTGATTGATTCTATTTCCACACTGAATCACATTCATTTTATTAATATATGCTCCAAAACCCTTATTGCTCTTTGTCTTCAAATAGTTCTTGCTAAATATTAAGACAACTCAAGGATAGTAGAATAAAAAAGTTTAAGGATCATTTAAAGATAATGTGCCACAAACACAAGCACAGTAATATTTTCAACTTAAAAAAACTTCAGCTGTGCTGGCGAGGATGCAGAGAAAGTGGAACCCTCCTACACTGTTGGTGGGAATGCAAGCTGGTGCAACCACTCTGGAAAACAGAATGGAGGTTCCTCAAAATGTTGAAAACAGAACTGTCCTATGACCCAGCAATTGCACTACTGGGTATTTACCCTAAAGATACAAATGTAGTGATCCGAAGGGGCACATGCACCTGAATGTTTATAGCAGCAATGTTCACAATAGCCAAACTAAGGAAAGAACCTAGATGTCCATCAACAGATGAATGGATCAAGAAGATGTGGTATATATACACAATGGAATACTATGCAGCCATAAAAGAAATGAAACCTTGCCATTTGCGACAACGTGGATGGAACTAGAGCACATCATGCTTAGCGAAATAAGTCAAGCGGGGAAGGACAACTATCATATGATCTCCCTGATATGAGGAAGTGATGATGCAACATGGGGGCTTACGTGGGTAGGAGAAGGATAAATGAAACAAGATGGGATTGGGAGGGAGACAAACCATAAGTGACTCTTAATCTCACAAAACAAACTGAGGGTTGCTGGGGGGAGGGGGGTTGAGAGAAGGGGGGTTGGGTTATGGACATTGGGGAGGGTATGTGCTTTGGTTAGTGCTGTGAAGTGTGTAAACCTGGCAATTCACAGACCTGTACCCCTGGGGATAAAAATGTATTATATGTTTATAAAAAATTAAAAATTTAAATTTAAAAAAAAAACAAAACAAACTTCAGCTGTGAGGTACCTGGCTGGCTCAGTCAGTGAAGTGTGCGGCTCTTCATCTTGGGGGCTATAAGTTTGAGCCCAGTGCTGGGTTTAGAGATTACTTAAAAATAACACCTTTGACATGTAATAATAAAGAGACATATGTGGTTGCTGAATGGGATGATCTTAATTGCACATGTAATGTAGATGTAATAACATTCCCATCAAGTAAAATACTAAATATTTTGCTTCAGCAAAGTAATTTGTTTCAAGAAAAAATATTATGGTTTTAGAAATGCATAAAACAGATTAAAGACATTCCTTGAATGAAGCCCTATGAGGTGTTTGGCAGAATCTCTGAGAATTAAATGCTTCTAAGATGCATTTTTGATTATTGTTGATTATCTAGGTTATTTCATAAAAATCTGGGGAGAGATAACTTAATTTTAGAAAACTGTTCCTTGTCAATCACAATACAGATTTTTGTCATGAAAATACAACTGATGTTATTTCATAAAGGTACATTTGATTCTCCACTTTTAGAAAAGTTGACATCAAATATTATATTATAATTTAATATTGACAAGTTGTGCCTCCGTTATCAAATTAATTTCAGAACTCCTGATTGTGAATGTGTGTGTCAGTGAATTTTTTTTTCTTTTTCTGGGCTCATTTGCACTGATTATAATACCTGGGTGCTGCATTAAATGAGTTAAATTGAAAAAAAAATAATAACACCTTTAAGAATAATAAATCAAAACAAAAAACAAATGAACAAAACAAATAAAAAACCCCAACCAAACAAACAAAAAATAGCTTCAGTTTCCAAAGTTGTATAGCAAAACTTTATCCCTAAACCTGAGCCTCTTCAGGCCATTCATAATCTTCATTATACTAGGAAATTCTTGCAAGAATGTTTGCTAACTAACTGCCCCATCCACAAGCTAGCATGATCATTTAAACTGCACTTTTGAGGGGACAAGAGAAACCATTCATCAGTAATAAAGTATTTATACAACATGATTAAGTGATCCTGAAAAAGAGATGGGAAATGTAAAATGTTTATATTATAGCCAAATTCTAGACTATAATCACATTAAAATTTAAAAAAAAAAAAGGAAGGCTTACCCAAGCCATGTAAAACAGTCATGACCCTCCCCTTTCTTCAGGTAAGGAAATAAACTATAGATTATAAGAACAGAGCCTTTAGATAGGAATAAAAGAAACTGCCAGCACTTAAAACCAGACTATTTAAGACATGTTCCCTTAATACAGACAGAAATAATCCATGGTCATCTAGAAGTAGAAATACTCTCTTCATGGACGACTGGGACACAAATAATAATTGGTATTATATCAACCAATAAAGAAAGCATTTTCAGTTGTCTACAAATAGCCACTCAAAATGTATTAATGAGATAAAAAAGAAATAATCTTTATGATTCTCTCTCAAGTTACTATACTCTGATCTGAACTAGGCAAGAAAGAGCAAAGTACTGATAGCTCATTAAAATAGCTATGGGACGGGGTGGGAGTGTACCTGGGTGGCTTAGTCAGTTAAGCATCTGACTTTGGCTCAGGTGGTGATCTCAGGGTCCTGGGGCTGAGCAGGGAGTCTGCTTGTCCCTCTGCCCCACCCTCTCTACTCATGCACTAGCTCACTCTCAAATACATAAAATCCAAAAATATTATAGGAAAAGTAAACCAAGCCTGGGAATTACAGATTACCCTAAATTGTCTATATCTTCCTAACTTACTGTAATTCCCTATCTCATTCATTGACTCACAAATATTTACTACACATTTATATACTGCAAACTGAGCCAGAGTACACACTGAAGAAAACTGACAGGAAACTGTGCATTATGATGTGTACCTTCTAGTTAAGATTACAGATGTTAAACGAATAACACAAAGCAGGGAAGGGGGACTCAAAGTTCTAGGAGAAGGAATAACCGGGGGAGGGGGGGGGTTTAAAAAATGTGGTAGTCAGAAACAGCATCTGTATGAGTAATGCAGAAGTTGAGATTTGTAGGAGTTAAAAGGGTGGGTGGGAGTAAATTTCTAAGCAGAGGAATGTATGTTTAAAAAAGGTTATAAGGAAAAGAAGAGTTTGCTGGGTACTGGGGGCTGAAAGACATTCAGTGGGGCACCCACTTTGAAAGCAGAGTAGTACAAGAGGATGAGAAAGAAAGCCAAGGACAAGATCACAGACAGCCTGTAGAGCATGGTAAGGGCACCAACCTGTAAGAGCAATCAATGGAAAGACATGGAAGAGTTTAAGCAGGAGAGCAATATAGTCAAACACACACTTACAAAAGATCACTTTAAAAGCTTACATGAGGGAAGGAACATAAGCAGGAGTCTGGTCAGAAATCCTCTGAAGTGGGCCATGTGAGAACTGATAGTAGTAGCAACAGAAATGGAGACAAGTAACTGGATCTGGGAACTTGCTGAGAAGGAGAATCAGAGGACCGATGTGGGAATGGAGGGTATAAAGAAGAACTCCTATGTTCAATAACTGAGATGGGGACCAGGAAAGGAGACTGGAAAGAAGACTTCATGGTTTCATGCTATAGAGTTAGAGATGCCTATGTACGAGACATTCAAGTACAGGTGTCAAGGCAGGCAGATACTGGGAGCAGAAAAGACATAAAAACATGATGTATGAAACCTGAGAGTCACTGACAGGAGATATTTTGAAAGCCATGGGAGCTTTTTCAAAAATGCTACTAGACTAAGTGGACCTTTACACAAAACTCTATGACTTAAATCTCATACCTTATACAAAAGTTAACTCAAAATGATTCAGACTTACCTATAAAATGTAAAACCATAAAACTTTGAGAAAACACAAAACAGGAGAAAATCATCAGGATCTAGGACAAGGCAAAGAGTTCTTAAATTTGACACCAAAAGCATAATTCATAAAAGGAAAAACACCTATAAACTGAATCTCATCAAAGATAAAACACTTTTGCAAGACACAAGATATAAAAAAAAAATCTGTTGTGTTTCCATACACTAGTAAGGAAATAGAAGAAAGAGAAATTAAGAGAATGATCCCATTTACAATTGTATCCAAAAGAATAAAATACCTAGGAATAAATTTAACCAAGGCGGTAAAAGACCTGTACTCCAAAATTCTAAGACACTGGTGAAAGAAATAGAAGATGACACAAATAAATGGTAAGATATACCATACTCATGAACTGGAAGAATATTGTTTAAATGCCTGTATTATCCACAAACAATCCATAGATGCAGTGCAATCGCCATCAAAATACCAATAGTGTTTTTCACAGAACTAGAACAAAAATTCTTAAGATTTGTGTGGAACAACAGAAGACCCAGAATAGTCAAAGGAATCTTAAGAAAGAACCACAAAGCTGGAGGAATCACAATTACAGGTTTCAAACTATGCTATAAAGCTATAGTAATGAAAACAGTATGGTACTGGCACAAAAAGAGACACTCAGATCAATGGAACAGAATAGAGAGCTCAGAAATAAACCCACACATACATGGTCAATTAATCTATGACAAAGACAAGAATACACAATGGGGAAGAAAGACCATTTCTTCAATAAACAGCTTCAGGAAAACTGGATAGCTAGCTACATGCAAAAGAATGAAACTGGACCATTTCTTACATCATACACAAAAAAAAACTCAAACGGATTAAAGACCTAAAGACCTAATTGTAAGACCTGAAACCATAAAACTGCTAGAAGAATTTTTGATAATAATAAAAAAAAAACTGCTAGAAGAAAACATAGGCAATAAACTCATAAATCATCCTCAGCAATATTTTTCTGGCTATGTCTCCCAAGCAAAGAAAACAAAAGCAAAACTAACAATGGGGACTACATCAAACTAAAAAGCTTTTGCACAGCAAAGGAAACCATCAATAAACAAAAAGGCAACCAGTATACAGGAAAAAATATTCACAAAATGATACATCCAATAAGGGGTTAATATCCAAAATATATAAAGAGCTCGTGCAACTCAAGGCCAAAAAAACCTAATAATCCAATTTAAAAATCAGTGGAGAACCTGAACAGACATTTTTTCCAAAGAAGACCTAGAGATGGCCAACAGACATATGAAAAGATGCTCTACACTAATCATCAGGAAAATACAAATCTAAACCACAGTGATATATCTACTCGCACTGGTCAGGATGACTCATATCAAAAAGGCAAGAAACAAAAAGTCTTTGCCAGGATATAGAGAAAGAGAACCCTCTTACGCTGTTGATGGGAACGTAAATTGATGACGTAGTCCCTATGGAAAATAGTATAGAGGTTCCTCAAAAAACTGAAAAGAGAAGTACCATATGATCTAGTAATTCTACTTCTGGGATTTATCCAAAGAAAATGAGAATACTAAATTGAAAATATGTTTATTGCAGTATTACTCATAATAGCCAAAATACAGAATTAATCTAAGTGTCTATTGATAGATGAATGGATAAAGAAGTGAGGGCTATACGTGCACGTGCACGTGACACACACACACAATGGGCTATTACTCAGCTTTAAAAATGAATGGGATCCTACCATTTGTTACAATAAGGATAGACCTGGGGTATTATGCTAAGTGAAGTAAGACAGAGAAAGACGAATACCATATGATTTCACTTATATGTGGAATCTGAAAAATAAAGCAAATAAACAAACAGCAAAAAAATACAGACAACAAATTTTTAAAATAATTTTATTTATTTTTTAATTCAAACATGTAACATATTTTTATTGCTAGGGGTACAGGTCTGTGAATCGCCAGGTTTACACATTTCACAGCACTCATCATAGCACATACCCTCCCCAATGTCCATATCCCAACACCCTCTCCCATACGCCCTCCCCCAAGCAACCCTCAGTCTGTTTTTTGAGATTGAGTCTTTTATGGTTTGTCTCCCTCCCAATCCCATCTTCTTTCATTTTTTCTTTTCCTATCCCCCCAAACTCCCCACATTGCATCTCCACTTCCTCATATCTGGGAGATCATATGATAGTTGTCTTTCTCTGATTTGATTTATTTCACTAAGCATAATACCCTCTAGTTCCATCCACATCGTCGCAAATGGCAAGATTTCATTTCTTTTGATGGCTTCATAGTATTCCATTGTGAATATATATAAAACCTCTTCTTTATCCATTCACCTGTTGATGGATATCTAGGTTCTTTCCATAGTTTGGCTATTGTGGAGATTGCTGCTATAAACATTTGGGCGCATGTACCCCTTCGGAGCACCACGTTTGTATCTTTAGGATATATACCCAGTAGTGCAATCGCTGGGTCATAGGGTAGCTCTATTTTCAACTTTTTGAGGAAACTCCACACTGTTTTCCAGAGTGGTTGCACCAGCTTGCATTCCCACCAACAGTGTAGGAGGGTTCCCCTCTCTCCGCATCCTCGCCAGCATCTGTCATTTCCTGACTTGTTAATTTTAGCCATTCTGACTGGTGTGAGGTGGTATCTCATTGTGGTTTTGATTTGTATTTCCCTGATGCCGAGTGATTTTTCATGGGTCTGTTGCATTTTTTCATGTGTCTCTTGGCCATCTGGATGTCTTCTTTTCAGAAATGTCTGTTCATGTCCTCTGCCCATTTCTTGATTGGAGTATTTGTTCTTTGGGTGTTGAGTTTGCTAAGCTCTTTATAGATTTTGGATATTAGCTCTTTATCTGATATGTCGTTTGCAAATATCTTCTCCCATTCTGTCAGTTGTCTTTTGGTTTTGTTAACTGTTTCCTTTGCTGTGCAAAAGCTTTTGATCTTGATGAAATTCCAATAGTTCATTTTTGCCCTTGCTTCTATTGTCCTTGGCGATGTTCCTAGGAAAAGTTGCTGCGGTTGAGGTCAAAGAGATTGCTGCCTGTGTTCTCCTCAAGGATTTTGATGGATTCCTTTCTCACATTGAGGTCCTTCATCCATTTTGAGTCTATTTTTGTGTGTGGTATAAGGAAATAGTCCAATTTCATTTTTCTGCACAGACAACAAATTTTTGGCTGCCAAGCCAGGGGATGGGAGGAAAGTGGCACGGGGTGTGAGGGAGAATAGGTGAAGAGGAGGTACAGGTACAAACTTCCAGGTATAAACTAAAATCTCAGGGATGAAAGTACAGCATAGGGAATATGGTCAATAGTATTTTAATAACTTTGGTGACAGATGGTAACTGCAGTTATCACAGTATGCATTTTGTAATGTTTAAAACTGGTAAATCACTAGGTTGTACACCTAAAACTAATAATATCTTTCATCAACTACACATAAATTTAAATAGATACACTAAAAAGCTTTGCTCTCTAAAAGACTATTAGAAGGATAAAATGAAGGTACATACTGGAAGAAATTAAAAACCACATATACAACAAAGGACTACAATGCAGACCATTATTTTAAAATCTTTTCAAAATTCAACAACAGAAAAACAATCCAATTAGAAAATCGGCAGGAGACATGGATGGATATTTCATGAAAGAGTATATGAAACTGTCAAATAAAACATGAAAAGTATTTAATATTAGGAAATATGCATTAGGGAAATGTGATTAAAACCAGAATGAGGCGGGGAGGAGACAGATGGTGGGGAAGTAGGAGGAGGCGCCATTTCAACCTGTACCCTAAAATGAGCTGATTACCTACAAAGAACTCCGATCACCCATGAAATCAGCCCGAGATCAGAATTATACATGTCTGGATCTCTAAAGGGGCAGAAGACGCCAGTGGGCAGGTAAAGCGGAGTGGGAACGTTGGACTGATATCGGAAGACTGAGATTATTCCCTGCATATTCTCAGATAACAATGTTTTGAAACTGGAGCTCAATCACAAGGAAAAGTTCGGAAGGAACTCAAACACCTGGAAGCTAAAGGAGTCTGCTTCTCCCTCTCTCTCAGTCCTTCCCCCACCTGCTCACACGCAACGCTCTCTCCCTCAAAAAATAAATAAAATATATTTTTTTAAAAAGTGTTACAATTAAAAAGATTATCCACCATGACCAGGTGGGATTCATCCCTGGGTTACAAGGATGGTTCAACATTCACAAATCAATTAATGTGATAGAACAAATCAATAAGAGAAAAGATAAGAACCACATGGTCCTCTCAATGGATGCAGAAGAAGCATTTGACAAAATCCAGCATCCATTCCTGATTAAAGCGCTTAAAGTACAGGGTTAGAGGGAACATTCCTGAACTTCATTAAATCTATCTATGAAAGACCCACAGTAAATATCACCCTCAATGGGAAAAAGCTCGCAGCCTTCCTGTTGAGATCAGGAACATGACAAGGATGTCCACTCTCACCACTCTTGTTCAACATAGTATTAGAAGGCCTAGCAACAGCAATCAGACAACAAAGAGAAATAAGAGGTATCCAAATTGGCAATGCAGAAGGAAAACTCTCTCTTCACAGATGACATGATACTTTATATGGAAAACCCAAAAGACTCGACCCTCAAACTATTAGAACTCATACAGCAATACACTGACGTGGCAGGATACAAAATCAATGTACAGAAATCAGTGGCTTTCTTACACACTAACAATGAAATACAGAAGGGGAAATTAGAGAATCAATTCCATTTACTATAGCACCAAGAACCATTAAGATACCTGGGAATAAACCTACCCAAAGAGGTAAAGGATCTGTACTCAAGGAACTACAGAACACTCATGAAAGAAATTGAAGAAGACACAAAGAGATGAAAGACCAGTCCATGCTCTTGGATTGGTAGAATAAACATCGTTAAAATGTCTATACTCCCTAGAGCAATCTATACTTTTAATGCCATTCCAATCAAAATTCCACCAGCATTTTTCAAAGAGCTGGAGCAAACAATCTTAAAATTTGTATGGAGTTAGAAGATACCCTGAATTGCTAAGGAAATGTTGAAAAAGAAAAACAAAACTGGGGGCATCACATTACCTGACTTCAAGCTTTACTACAAAGCTGTGATCGCCAAGACAGCATGGTACTGGCATAAAAACAGACCAGTGGAACAGAGTAGAGAGATATGGACCCTCAACTCTATGGTCAATTAATCTTCGACAAAAGAGGAAAAAATATACAGTGGAAAAAAGACAGTCTCTTCAATAAATGGTGCTGGAAAACCTGGAGAGCTATATGTAGAAGAATGAAACTCGACCATTCTCTTACACCATACACAAAGATAAACTCGAAATAGATAAAAGACCTCAACATGAGACAGGAATCCATCAGATTCCTAGAGAAGAATATAGGCAGTAACCTCTTCGATATCAGCCACAGCAACTTCTTTCAAGATATGTCTCCAAAGGCAAAGAAAAAAAGCAAAAATGAACTTTTAGGACTTCATCAAGATCAAAAGCTTCTGCACAGCAAAGGAAACAGTCAAGAAAACAAAGAGGCAACCCACAGAATGGGAGAAGATATTTGCAAATGACAGTACAGACAAAAGGTTGATATCCAGGATCTATAAAGAACTCCTCAAACTCAACACACACAAAACAGACAATCATATCAAAAAATGGGCAGAAGATAGGGACAGACACTTCTCCAATAAAGACATACAAATGGCTATCAGACACATGAAAAAATGTTCATCATCATTAGCCCTCAGGGAGATTCAAATTAAAACCAAATTGCGATATCACCTTACACCAGTTAGAATGGCCAAAATTAACAAAACAGGAAACAACATGTGTTGGAGATGATGTGGAGAAAGGGGAACCCTCTTCCACTGTTGGTGGGAATGCAAGTTGGTGCAGCCTCTTTGGAGAAGAGTGTGGAGATTCCTCAAGAAATTAAAAATAGAACTTCCCTATGACCCTGCCATTGCACTCCTAGGTATTTACCCCAAAGATACAGATGTCGTGAAAAGAAGGGCCATCTGTACCCCAATGTTTATAGCAGCAATGGCCACGGTCGCCAAACTATGGAAAGAACCAAGATGCCCTTCAATGGACGAATGGATAAGGAAGATGTGGTCCATATACACTATGGAGTATTATGCCTCCATCAGAAAGGACGAATACCCAACTTTTGTAGCAACACGGACGGGACTGGAAGAGATTATGCTGAGTGAAATCAGTCAAGCAGAGAGAGTCAATTATCATATGGTTTCACTTATTTTTGGAGCATAACAAATATCATGGAGGACAAGGGGTGTTAGAGAGGAGAAAGGAGTTGGGGTAAATTGGAAGGGGAGGTGAATCATAAGAGACTATGGACTCTGAAAAACAATCTGAGGGGTTTGAAGTGGTGGGGGTGTGGGAGGGTGGGGTACCAGGTGGTGGGTATTATAGAGGGCACAGATTGCATGGAGCACTGGGTGTGCTGAAAAAATAATGAATACTGTTTTTCTGAAAACAAATAAATTGAACAAATTTTTTAAAAAAATGGGCAGAAGATATGGACAGACACTTCTCCAATAAAGACATCCAAATGGCTATCAGACACATGAAAAAATGTTCATCATCACTAGCCATAAGGGAGATTCAAATTAAAACCACACTGAGATATCAGCTTACACCAGTTAGAATGGCCAAGATTAGCAAGACAGGAAACAACGTGTTTTGGAGAGGATGTGAAGAAAGAGGAACCTTCTTCCACTGCTGGGAATGCGAGCTGGTGCAGCCACTTTGGAGAACAGTGTGGAGATTCCTTAAGAAATTAAAAATAGAGCTTCCCTATGACCCTGCAATTGCACTACTGGGTATTTACCCAAAGATACAGATGTAGTGAAAAGAAGGGCCATCTGTACCCCAATGTTTATAGCAGCAATGGCCACAGTCGCCAAACTGTGGAAAGAACCAAGATGCCCTTCAATGGACGAATGGATAAAGAAGATGTGGTCCATATACACTATGGAGTATTATGCCTCCATCAGGAAGGATGAATACCCAACTTTTGTAGCAACATGGACGGAACTGGAAGAGATTATGCTGAGTGAAATAATTCAAGCAGAGAGAGTCAATTATCATGTGGTTTCACTTATTTGTGGAGCATAGCAAATAGAATGGAGGACAAAGGGAGATGGAGAGGAGAAGGGAGTTGAGGGAAATTGAAGGGGAGGTGAACCATGAGAGACTATGGACTCTGAGGGTTTCGAAGGGGTGAGGGGTGGGAGGTTGGTGGGTATTAGAGAAGGCACGGATTGCATGGAGCACGGGTATGATGCAAAAACAATGAATACTGTTATGCGGGAAAAAATAAATAAATAAATAAATAAATTAAAAATAGAGCTTTCCTATGACCCTGCAATTGCACTACTGGGTATTTACCCCAAAGATACAGACGTAGTGAAAAGAAGGGCTATCTGTACCCCAATGTTTATAGCTGCAATGGCCACAGTCGCCAAATTGTGGAAAGAACCAAGATGCCCTTCAACGGATGAATGGATAAGGAAGATGTGGTCCATATACACTAAGGATGAATATCCAAATTTTGTAGCAACATGGACAGGCCTGGAAGAGATTATGCTGAGTCAATAAGTCAAGCAGAGAGAGTCAATTATCATATGGTTTCACTTATTTGTAGAGCATAGCAAAAGGATATGGGGAGATGGAGAGGAGAAGGGAGTTGTTGGAAATTGGTAGGTGAGTCGAACCATGAGAGACTATGGACTCTTGAAAAACAAACTGAGGGTTTTGAAGGGGTGGGGGGTGGGAGGTTGGGGGAGCCAGGTAGTGGGTATTAAGGAGGGCACGTATTGCATGGAGCATTGGGTGTGGTGCAAAACAATGAATACTGTTACGCTGAAAAGAAATTAAAAAAAAAAAAAAAAGAAACCACAATGAGGTAATTCTAAAGCTGAAGGAGGAAGAGACCTAAATTTCTTCTGGTTCCAATAATTCAGCTAGATAACTATCAAACCATTCTGAACACCTAATGAATTCAAGTGGAGAACGAAGAAAAGAATAGCAGCAACTGGGGTACCAAGGTGGTTCAGTGGGTTGGGTATCTGCCTCCAGCTCAGGTCATGATCTCAGGATCCTGGGACTGAGCCCTGCATTGGGCTCTCTACTCAGCAGGGAGTCTGCTTCCCCTTCCCTCTCTGCCTGCCTCTGCCTACTTGTGATCTGTCAAACAAATAAATAATATCTTTAAAAAAAAAATAAGAGCAGCAACTCTATCAACAGAAAAGGGACTACTTTCTGCAAGGTAGGAGGGTGTGGAGAAGTGAATCCGAGTCGATAAATGAGAAGGTAGACCAAGGGGAGAGGGAGTCTGCCATCAGCCAGCTCCCATCAAGTGACAGAGCAGCAAAGCACAAAATTGCTCCTGTGGCTGGCAGAGTTGGGGAGGGGAGACACCCTTGCTGAGACAATGTGGTCTCAGCACCCTCAGGGTCACAGAAAGACTAAGGGTGCTTGAGTGGAGCAGGGCTCCAAGGTATAAGAGAGGGGAAGCTGGCTGCAAACAATGAGCCAAGAAGTGGACTCTCAGTTTGGGGTCGCCATAAACCATGATCCAAGGCACAGCTGGACCACTGCTCTTCGAGCAGCGACCCAACAAATGGCAAAACCGGGCAGACCCACCTTCCTCCCCAGGAAGAGCAGCATGGGAGATCACTGCAGGAATCTGCTGGGTTTGGAGTCTCCGAACAAGGTCATATGCCAGAGAAAGAAATGCTCGGTCACAGGCATGGTGAGCATGGAGTGTGGGTGAAGACCAGGGAGACAAGAGTGACTGCCTGCTTTTCTCTGAGGGTGCACTGAGGAGTGGGGTCTAAAGCTCTTGGCTCCTCCAGGGCAGAGATTGGGAGGCCACCATTTTCACCCTCTTCCTCTAAAGCTGTGAGGAAAGCTTTCAGGGAACAAAAGCCACAGAGAGCAAACTAGAACAGGTTACTCAGCCTGGCCACTGGCAAGGGTGCTGCAATTCTACCTGGGGCAAAGACATTTGGGAATTACTGCAACAGGCCCCTCCCCCAGAACATCAGCAAGAACATCCAGCCAAGACCAAGTTTACCCATCAAGAAGAACTACACACTCCAGCTCTAGGGGAATTCAGTATATAGAATTATGGCTTTTTTCCCATGATTCTTTAGTCTTCAACTTTAATTTCTTAAATTTTCTACTTCCTTATTTTTCTTTTGGAATTGTTCTGTTCTTTTTCAACCAATTTCTTATCAATTCCTTTCTTAAAAATCTTTAATTTTCATTGTTACAGTCACATGCCATTGTATTTAACCTGATTGTTGTATATATGTAGATTTTCTTTAAAATTCTGGGATGCAAATTCTTCTAACAGACCAAAACAGACCCAAAATCTAGTATGGTCTATTCTATTCACCAGCCTGATCATGTTCTTTTTTTCCCCTCTTTTCTCTGTTTTCTTTTCCACCCGGTTGCAAGTCTCTTCTGTTTTATTTAATGTATATTTCTCTAAGGTTGTTGTTACCCTTTCAGGATTTTGTTCTCTTGTTCATCTGTTCTTCAACAAAATGACAAAATGGAAAAACTCACCTCACAAAACAGAACAAGAGTCAGTACTACTGCCAGGGACCTCATCAATATGGACCTTAGTAAGATGTCGGAATTAGGGTTCAGAATAACATATTATAAAGAAACTAGCTGGGCTTGGAAAAAAGCAGAGAAGACATTAGAGAATCCCTTTCTGGAGAACAAAAAATCTAACCAAGTAGAAATCAAAAAGGTTATTTATAAGGTGGAATTGAAAATGGAGGCTCTAGCTAGGAAAAATGAGGCAGAAGAGAGAATTAGTGGTACAGAACACCAAATGACGGAGAATCAAGAAGCTGAGAAAAAGACAGATAAACAACTACTAGATGCAATGGGAGAATTTGAGAGATAAGAGATACCATAAAGCAAAACAGAATAATTGGAATCCCCGATGATGAAGAAAGAGATGGCAGAAGGTATATTGGAACAGATTATAGTGGTGAACTCCCCTACTCTGGGGAAGGGAACAGGCATCAAAATCCAGGAGGCACAGAGAACTCCCCTCAAAATCAATAAAAATAGGTCAACACCCTGACATCTAACAGCAAAACTTACAAATCTCAGAGACAGACAGAAAATCCTGAAAGCAGCTCAGGACACGAGGTCTGTAAGCTACAATGTCAGAAACATTAGATTGGCAGCAGACCTATCCACAGAGACCTTGCAGGCCAGAAAGGACTGGCATGATATATTCAGGGAACTAAATGAGCAAAACATGCAGCCAAGAATACTTTATCCAGCTAGGCTGTCATTGAAAATAGAAGGAGAGATAAAATGCTTCCAGGACAAACAGAAACTAAAAGAATTTGCAAATCACCAAACCAGCCCTACAAAAAATATTGAAAGGGGTCCTCTAAGCAAAGTGAGAGCCCCAAAGTACCACAGACCAGAAAGGAACAGAGACCATATACAGAAAACGGTCACCTTACAGACAATACCATGGCACTAAATTCATCTCTCTCAATAGTTACCCTGAATGTAAATGGGCTAACTGCCTCAATCAAAAGACACAGGGTATCAGACTGGATAAAAAAGCAAGACCCATCAATATGCTTTCCGCAAGAGACTCCTTCTAGACTCAAAGACACTTCCAGATTCAAAGTGAGGGGGTAAAAACCATTTATGATTAGCACGATGCTAATGGACATCAAAAGAAAGCTGGGCTGGTGACCCTTATCAGACAAATTAGATTTTTAATCAAAGACTGTAGTAAGAGATGAGGAAGGACACTCTAGTATACATAAAGGGTCTATCAACTGTAAATATTCATTGCCCCTAACATGGGAATAGCCAATTATATAAGCCAATTAATAACAAAATCAAAGAAACACATGGACAATAATACAATAACAGCAGGGAACTTTTTTTTTTTTTTAAAGATTTTATTTATTTATTTGACAGAGAGAGGCAGCGAGAGCAGGAACACAAGCAAGGGGGGTAGGAGAGGGAAAGCAGGCTTCCCGCTGAGCAGGGAGTCCAATATGGGGCTCCATCCCAGGACCCTGCGATCATGACCTGACCCAAAGGCAGACGCTTAAAAATAGAGAATTGTACACACACACACACGCACACACATATCACATCTTTATCCTTTCATCTGTCAACACATATATATGTGTTTGTGTGTATATATATATATATATACACACACACACTGTGTACACACACACACACACACACACCCCACATCTTTATCCATTCATCTGTCAACAGGCATCTAGGCTCTTTCCATAGTTTGGCTCTTGTGGACATTAGTGCTATAACACTGGTGTATAGGTGCACCTTTGGATTACTACATTCATATCTTTGGGGTGATTACCCAGTAGTGCAATTGTTGGGTCATAGGGTAGCTGTATTTTAAACTCTTGAGGGATCTCCATACTATTTTCCAGAGTGGCTGCACCAGCTTGCATTCCCACCAACTGTGTAGGAGGGTTCCTCTTTCTCTGCGTCCTTGCCTACATCTACTGTTTCCTGACTTGTTAATTTTAGCCATTCTGACTGATGGGAGGTGGTATCTCACTCTGGTTTTGATTTGAGTTTTCCTGATGGCTAGTGATGTGGAACATTTTTCATGTGTCTTTTGGTGATTTGGATGTCTTCTAAGCAGAAATGTCTGTTCATGTCTTCTGTCCATTTCTTAATTGGATTATTTATTCCTTGGGTCTTGAGTTTGACAAGTTCTTCATAGATTTTGGATACTAGTCCTTTATCTGTCATTTGCAGATATCTTCTCCCATTCTGTGGGTTATCTTTTGGTTTTGTTGACTGTTTCCTTTGCTGTGCAAAAGCTTTTGATCTTGATGAAGTCCCAGGAGTTCATTTTTGCCCTTGCTTCCCTTGACTTTGGAGATACATCTAGGAAGAACTTTCTGTGACTGAGTTTGAAGAGGTTGCTGTCTGTGTTATCCTCTAGGATTTTGATCGATTCCTGCTCATATTTAGGTCCTTCATCCATTTTGAGTCTTTTTTTTTTTTTTTTTTGTATGGTGAAAGGAAATGGGGAGTTTCAGTCTTCTGCACGTGACTGTCCAATTTTCCCAAAACCATTTGTAGAAGAGACTGTCTTTTTTCTATTGGATCTTCTTTCCTGCTTTGTTGAAGATTAGTTGACCATAGAGATGAGGTTGTATAGCTGAGTTCTCTGTTCTGTTCCATTGATTTATGTATCTGTTCTTGGGCCAATACCATACCATCTTGATGATTTGTAATACAGCTTGAAGTCTGGGATTTTGATGCCATGAATTTTGGTTTTATCAACATACCTCTGACTGTTGAGGTTCTTTTCTGGTTCCATACAAATTTTAGGATGATTTGTTCCATTTCCATGAAAAAAGTTGATGGTATTTTGATAGCAATTGCATTGACTGTGTAGATTATCTAGATAGCATAGACATTTTCACAATATTTGTTCTTCCAATCCATGAGCATGGAACATTTTTCCATTTCTTGGTGTCTTAATTTCTTTCATGAGTACTCTGTAGTTTTCTGAGTACAAATCCTTTGCCTCTGTAGTTAGATTTATTCCTATGTATCTTACTGTTTTGGGTGCACAATTGTAAATAGAATCAACTCCTTAATTTCTCTTTCTTCTGTCTCGTTGTTGGTGTATAGAAATGCAGCTAATTTTCATGCATTGCTTTTATATAGTGTCACTTTGCTGAATTCCTGTGTGAGTCCTAGCAGTTTTGGTATGTAGTCTTTTGGGTTTTCCACATAAAGTATCATAACATCTGCAAAGAGTGAGAGTTTGACTTGTTCTTTGCCAATTTAGATGCCTTTTATTTCTTTTTGTTGTCTGATTCCTGAGGCTGGTACTTGTAGTACTGTGTTGAACAGCAGTGGTGATAGTGGACATCCCTTCTGTGTTTCTGACCTTAGGGTAAAAGCTCTCAGTTTTCCCCATTGCAAATAATTCACTGTGGGTTTTGCATAGATGGCTTTTATGATACTGAAGTATGTACCCTCTATCTCTACACTGTTAAGACTTTTAATCAAGAAAGAATGCTATACTTTGTCTCAAGAAAGGATGCTATACTTTGTCAAAAGCATTGGTTTTGCATTTGCTTTTACTGTATCAGTTGAGAGGATCATATGGTTTTCATTCTTTCTTTTATTAATGTGGTGTATCATATTGATTAATTTGTGAATGTTGAACCATCTTTGCAGTCCAGGAATAAATCCCACTTGGTCATGAAAAATAATCCTGTTAATGTACTGTTGGATCCTGTTGGCTAGTATCTTGGTGAGAATTTTGGCACCCATGTTCATCAGGGATATTGGTCTGTAATTCTCCTTTTTGGTAGGGTCTTTGATTTTATAATCAAGATAATGCTGGCTTCATAGAGTCTGGACGCTTTCCTTCCATTTCTGTTTTTTGGAACAGTTTCAGAAGAATAGATATTCATTCTTCTTTAAATGGTAGAATTTCCCTGGGAAGCCATCTGGCCTTGGGCTCTTGTTTGTTGTGAAATTTTTGATTACTGCTTGAATTTCCTTGTTGGTTATAGGTGCATTGAGGTTTTCTGTTTCTTCTTGTTTCAGTTTTGATAGTTTATATGTCTCTAGGAATGCATCCATTTCTTCCAGATTGCCTAATTTCTTGGCATATAGTTGCTCATATAGGTTCTTATACTTCTTTGTATTTCTTTGATGTTTGTTGTGATGTCTCCTCTTTCATTCATGATTTTATATATTTGGGTCCTTTCTCTCTCTCTCTCTTTTTTTTTTTTTTTTTTTTTTTTGATAAGTCTGGTCAGGGATTTACCAAGCTTATTAATTCCTTCAATGGATCAGCTCCTAGTTTCGTTGATCCGTTCTGCTGTTCTTTTGGTTTCTATTTGATTGATTTCTTTTCTGATTTTTATTATTTCTCTTCTAGTTGGTTTAGGCTTTATTTGCTGTTCTTTCTCCAGCTCCGTTAGGTGTAGGGTTAAGTTTGTATTTGAGACCTTTCTTATTTCTTGAGAAAGGCTTGAAGTGCTATATTCCTCAACCTTCAGACCTCTTTTACTGCATCCCAAAGGCTTTTGAAGAGTTGTGTTTTCATTTTCATTTGTTTCCATGAATTTTAAAAATTCTCCTTTAATTGTCTGGTTGACCCATTCATTCTTTAGTAGGATGCTCTTTGGCCTCCGTGTATCGGAGTTATTTCCAACATTCCTCTTATGACTGAGCTTCACTTTCAAAGCATTGTGGTCCGAAAATATGCAGAGAATAATCCCCATCTTCTGATACTGGTTGAGACCTGATTTGTGACCCAGGATGTGATCCAGTGAGGAGAATGTTCCATGTGTGCTAGAGAAGAATATATGTTCTATAGCTTTGGGAAGGAATGGTCTGAATCTGTCTGTGAAGTCCATCTAGTCCAGTGTGTCATTTAAAGCTCTATTTCCTTGTCAATCTTTTGCTTAGATGATCTGTCCATTGCGGTGAGGGGGGTATTAATGTCCCTGAATGGGGTGCCTGGGTGGCTCACATATTGTGTATACCCAGGGACCTACACAATGGAATATTATGCAGCCATAAAAAATAAAATCCTGCCATTTGCAATGATTAGGGTAGAACTAGAGGGCATTATGCTAAGCAAAGTAAGTCAATCAGAGAAAATTATCATGCAATCTCACGGATATGTGGAATTTGAGAAACATGGCAGAGGATAATAGGGGAAGAAAGGAAAAAATGAAATAAGAAGAAACTAGAGAGGGAGACAAACCACAAGAGACTCTTAATCTCAGGAAACAAACTGAGGGTTCCTAGAGTGAAGGAGGTTGGTACAAACTTGTACCCCTGAAACAAATAATACATTATAGGTTAATAAAAAAAAAAAAAAAGTTGATTCTAGATAGCCTAATAATGCTATTTTTTTTTTTTTTAAAAATGGGAACCACAGTGAGGTATCACTAATCAGAATGGCTAAAATAAAAACAAATGGAAAAACCAAGTGCTGAATGTAGAGAAACTAAATCACTTATACATTCCTTGTTGGAATATAAAATGGTAAGCCACTACGGAAAACAGTTTAACAATTTCTTTAATAATTCAATACGCTACAATAACTATAGGACTCAGCCACTGTAATCCTGGACATGCAAAAGCAAAACACATGAGAAAGCAAAACACATTTATACAAAAATGTGTACAGAAGCACTCACAGCTTTATTTGTAATAACCAAACACTAGAATCAGGCTGGAAGTCCTTCAAGAAGTGTCTGGTTAAACTGTAGTATGTGGTACACCACAGAATAAAAATGAACAAACTAGTCATATAAGTAGATGAATCTCCAGGAATCAGGATGAGTTAAAAATACTAATTCCTAGAAGTTAGAATCCCAAAATGTGGGATCCCATTTATGTAGCAATGCTTTTTGAAATGATAAAACATTAAAAATGCAGGAAAGAGGGGCGCCTGGGTGGCTCAGTGGGTTAAGCCGCTGCCTTTGGCTCAGGTCATGATCTCAGGGTCCTGGATGGAGCCCTGCGTCGGGCTCTCTCCTCAGCGGGGACCCTGCTTCCCTTCCTCTCTCTGCCTGCCTTTCTGCCTACTTGTGATCTCTGTCTGTCAAATAAATAAATAAATAAATAATTCTTTTAAAAAAATGCAGGAAAGATTAGCGGTTGCCAGGAGTTAGGGGAATTGGGTGTTTAAGAGGAGATGGGCATGGTTTGAGAAGACAAGAAGGAGGATTCCTATGTATTTGGAACTTCAGTATCTTCACTGTGGTGGTGGATACACAAACCTACACAGGTGATCAAGTTATGCAGAACTTCATACATATACACAAATGAGTTATAAGAAAACTGGGAAAATCTAAGTTCTATGGATTTTATCACACTCTCATTGTGATATTACACTACAGTTTTGTAAAACATTATACTGGCGAAGTATATAAGGAATCTTTACTTAATTTCTTACAGCTGCATGTGAACATACAATTTTCTAAAAAAAATTCAATTAAAAAAAAAAAAAGCCACAGGAATGGAAGGAAGAGAAAAGAAAAAGGACCTAGTATCAAATTCTGAAGAACTCCAACATGTAGAAGTTAGGTGAACAAGGAGGTACCAGCTAAAGAGACTGAGAGGATGCAGCCAGTGGCCAAGAGAAAAGTGTTTTGATCTTGCTGAGAAATCAGATAATCAAATATAATAAAGCCAGAAAAGGGACACCTGGTTTTACCAACATGGAAATCTCTGTTGGCAACAGTGGTTTGGGAGGAATATTAACTGCTAATGCCAGGGGACAGTGGCTGAAGAGTGAATAGGAAGTGAAGAGTGTGATTACATAAACACTGCTGTAAGAGTATAAATGGTGCAGCCACCTTGGGAAAGAGTCAGGCATTTCATCAAAAAGTTCAACAGTTACCAGAGGACCTACTAATTCCACACAGATATATATGAAAGAGAAATTAAGATATCCATGCAGATAAAAACATGCATGTGAATGTTCATAGCAGCATTATACATGATAGAGGCAGAAATAATAAATGTCCACAAATAAATAAAATGTGGTTTAGCCATACAATGGAATATTCATCCATAAAATGGAAGTATTAATATATGTTACAATATACATGAACTTTAAAAACATTTTGCTAAGTGAAAGAAGCCAGCCACAGAAGGCTACATTTCATATTGTTCCACTTACATGAAATTATATTAATTTCCATTTCACATGTACATGAAATATACAAAAACAGGAAAATCCTTAGAGACAGAAAGGAAATTAGTGGTTGTCAGTGGGGTGGGGAGTTTGAGGAGGAAGGACGAATGACTGCTAATGGGTATAGGATTTCTTTTGGGGAATGAGGAAAATGTTCTGAAATTGGATAGCAGCAATGGTTACAAAACTCTATGAATATATGAAAAAAAACACTGAACTGTACTTTCATAGGGTGAGTTTTGGCGTATGTGAACTGTATCACAATGAAGCTATTATTTTTTTAAAAAAAGGTATGGCTATGATAAGGAATAGAAGAATAATAGCTAGAAGATGGAGAATATAAAATACACGGGACAAAAACTGCTCAATAATCTGATCAGAGTCACTCAGTGGTTAAGCTCTAGCCTGAGTCTGAGATTGCAAGTGGTTTGGGAGGAAGCTTCACATTACCCCTTCCATTCATATTTCCATTCCTGCTGTACCAATTTAGATTGTCCTCTCTTCACTCTAAGACAGGGCCATCAACTCTCTCTCTCTCTTTTTTTTAAAGATTGATTTATTTGTGAGAGAGAGAGAGAGAGAGAGAGAGAGAGAAAGAGGGGCAGCTTACGTAAGCAGGGTTGGGGGAGAGGGAGAGAAAAAGCAAACTCTGCGTTGAGTGCATACAGAGCCAAAGGTAGAGCTTGATCTTATGACCTGAAATCATGACCTGAGCTGAATTCAAGTCCAACACTCAATCCAGTGAGACATTCTGGTGCCCCAAGACAGGGCCTCACCTATTAACTAGTCTTGCATTCTTCCAGGCTTTGTGAACACAATCTATCTTCTACTGTTACCCG
>NC_081569.1:26930845-27027875 GCF_022355385.1 Mustela nigripes
TGTTTCTTTCTAAAACATTCTCTTTCCTGTATTTTCCTGTTCCTGAACAAGCTAATAGCTTGCTTACCCATGTTTCTTTCTAAAACATTCTCTTTCCTGTATTTTCCTGTTCCTGAACAAGCTAATAGCTTGCTTACCAGGAAAAAAGAAAATTAACACAAAACACCAAAAAACCCTGTCAACATAATGATAAGATATTTTGTCAGCACAATTTCATACAACTCTTCTATAAGAATTCTATCCACCTTGCATTGTAGCAATGCAATGAGCAGGGAGAAGGAGCCCATGAGATTTTTCTGTGATTATTCCAGGGATCATAGGCTTGTGAGAATCATTCTCAAATATTTCTCTAAGCCATCAGTCACAATTTATATTTGAAAAACATTTGATTTTTTATGATGAAATGTATACAAAGAGGGGACATTAAAAACTTCTACTGATAAACAACATAACAGTTCTCAAATGATGGTTCCCATATGAGCAATATCGGCTTCACCTGAGACCATCTTAGAATTGTAGAAATGCATATTCTCAGCTTTTCCCATCCAGACTGAGTGAATCAGTAACCCTGGGGTAAAGCTGAGCATTCTAGGCCTCCCAGCACTTAACTAATCCTCCAAATGATTCTTACATACACTATCAAAAAAAATAGTTACTTAAACTTACCCTCCTGAGAGAACAGGTAACACCACTCGAACAAATGGAGGATCAAATGGAAAGTTATCCTAAAATGCAAATGGGAAAGTTTAACTAATTTGAAGAAACCCCTTAATACTATATTATTTCAAAGATTTTAAAATAGTCTACAAAGAATGTGTGCATTTATTATCTGATGATGAGGGTCATAAAAGTAAAAATAGTACCAAAAATAAAATGAAGTAAAAACCACAGCAAAAAAAAAAAAAAAAAAAAAAAGGAAAGAAAAAAAGAAAAAAAAATCATGGCCAAACAGTTATAAAAAATATGAAGGGGTGTTCCATTTCCAATAAAACTATATATAGGGACCATTCCAATAATGATACACTAGGTAACTTAGAGCAATCCTCTGGTTGACAATTAGAAGAGGTGGATAGAATTTAACAATTTTAACAATTTTTTTAAAAATTTAACAATTACAGAGCTAAGATCAGGAAGAAAAAGAGAATCCCAGAGAGAGCCAGGCCTCTCCCCTAACCCCCAAACCTTAGGTTTTCTTTCAATTACAGAAGAGGAAGGTAAGAAGTCAAGAAGCTCAGTAGAACACAGACTCACACTTACAGGGCTGGGGAGGTAAAAATTGGAGCTGGGGTCCACCAAGGAGAGGCCTTGACAAGTCTCCCACACTTTAGGTTGGGACCCTGAAGGACAAATGACAAATTGACCTAACTGACAAGGAATGAAGTCCAACTTTACAACACCTAAATCCCTGACTGGATTCACTGACCCTGGACTGCTAGTGCCCAAGACAGACAAGGACAAATATAAACCCTCTCTGGAGAAGAATACCATCTAAGGCTTCCAAAATTAGCTAATTTTTCACTTAAAATGTCTATTCCTAAAAATAGGCAGTTACACAAGACTTAAGACAAACATGTCCAGGAAATGAGAAGCAAATGACACAAAAACTGTAAGAGTTCAAGATTAAATAGAGTTAGCAGACATAGCTTTTAAAATAGCTATGCTGAATATGTACAAGCAAAGAAAAGACAAGATTGAAAACCCTGGCAAAGGACTAAAATTATAAAAATGAACCATACAGAAATTCTGAAACTTAGAAATGTAATGACTGAAATCACTAACTTAACAGACGAACTGAACCACAAGTAGAGACTTAGTGGAAGAGAAATTCAGTGTACAGGAAAATAGGCCAAAAGACATCCAGAATGAAGCCAAAAGAAAAAGGTAGAAAATGCAGAAAATGACAAGACACAGGGGAATGTATTAGAAAGGCTTATCATATATAGAGTCCTAAAATGACATAAGAGAATGGAACTGAAGCAATATTTAAAGAGAACGTCTTGAGAATTTTCCAAAATTGAAAGACATCACAAGGTGTAGGCACTATGAATATTTCAACAGAAATAATGGAAGCCCCAATGAGGGAATGGTAAGTTTTTGAGTTGCTAAAAGAAATTTCTAACCTAAAAATCTATACCCAATTCAGATACTTTCAAAAAAATGATTTCACAATAAAGTTGTTTTCTTGTCAGGAGATCCAAGCTAAAGGAAATAAAGAATATTCTTCAGACAGAAGAAATAGGACTCTAGATGGAAATATGAAGAATAAAGACCATGAAAAGAACAAATATGCAATTGTGACTGAATACTGACTAATTACTGAACAATGATGTATAGCTTCTAGGTAAGTACAGAAAATGCATGAAAGCACATTATTTGACAGGGAATCCACATTCTAAGTCTTCTCATTGATGAGAAAAAGGTAAAATACAAATTAAATTTACATTACACTTTGACAAGGATATACACTGTAGCTGCTAGGCAGTTAAGAAGAGTAAGAGAACACCCAAGTACTAAGCTAAAAGAGGTGAGAAACTGGAACAATTAAAAAAAATCCAAAATATGAGAAAAAGGAAAATGGAATAACAAGAAAAGTAAAAAGCACTTAGGAGATGGGATTGAAATCCAAATGTCAAATAATATTAAATGCAAATAGACTAACTGTTCTAATTAAAAGACAAAGATCATCAGACTTGATAAAAACATATGAAGAGAAGAGAAAAGAAACCTCAACTAATTCTCAGGCTACCAAGAACAATTCTCTTTTTCAAATCCTCAGTCCTAGAAGAAGATTCCCTGAAGAACAGAGATTTTTCTTTTTATGAACTAAATCAACAATGGTAGCCAAGGTGGCCAAGAGCATTAGAGGTTTGTCTCTTGGTGGTCAGGAAGCCAAGAAGGCTGCCCCTCATTTCCCTACAGCAGTTGGGTAAGGAAAAAGCACACTGCCCCTAATAAAGACATGGCAGGAAGTCTAAGAGAAATTACCTTCAATATCTGTGGTCAAATAAAAAGGAAGAACTAATTGTCTCAAACGAATCTGAGGCTAAGGGAGGTAAACAAATATCTGTCTCATCCACTTATTTCCAATAAACACAAAAATATAGTTTGAACCAGAAGAATAAGCAGCTAATTCCAGTAACTTACTTTAACTTCCTACTTCCACCCATCCTCAAATAAGATTCTAAAGAACATATAAACTATGAAAATGCAATTCTAACAAGAAAGGCAGATAAAAAGCATACTTCTGATGGTTAAATCAGATAATCTTAGATTTCTACTGCAAGGGAGAACCTACCCACACAAGATGCCAACTAAATGACAATTACTAAACCTACTTTCAAATAAACTGTAGATAAAAGGTGAGCTACTTAACAGATATAATTAAGGGTATAGATGCAAAGCTTAGTAAAGTACAACTTCATTTAATCTCCTACTCTTTAGATCTTTAAATATGTGATCCCAAAAGATAAGCCTTTTTAAAATTGATTATACGACCAGGAGAACTACCTTCATTTTAAGTAATTCTTCAGAGTAACTCCTCCACATCAAAACCTAGAGACTCTGCTCAATAAACATAAACTGCACCAAGGAACTCAGTAATTAATATTTTATAGAAATAAGAGTTCCTTAAAGGGTTATCGTGGGGAGGATGAGGATGATTGTTAAAACAGACATTTGAGGGGCACCTGGGTGGCTCAGTGGGTTAAGCCTCTGCCTTCGGCTCAGGTCATGATCTCAGGGTCCTGGGATCGAGCCCCACATGGGGCTCTCTGCTCAGCAGGGAGCCTGCTTCCCCCCTCTCTCTGCCTGCCTCTCTGCCTACTTGTGATATCTCTCTCTCTCTGTGTCAAATAAATAAATAAAATATTTTTTAAAAAAAGACATTTGAGTTATCTGGGTACACTAATGCAGAAACTGAGAATCTCAAGGTTTACAAGGATATCATGAAGTTTTTAATTCAACATCTCTGCCTCTCAAGAAAAGTTTAAAAATGAGGAACATTCTACTCTTGAAAAACTCACTGAATGACTCTACATAGCTATCACTTCCTTTATACTGAGCTGAAAATTGCTTCTTTAAAGTCTGACTTACTAGTTTTCATATCATGCTTTGTGTTAATCAAAAACAAGAACGAGGGGCACCTGGGTGGCTCAGTCAGTTAAGTGTCTGCCTTCAGCTCAGGTCATGATTCCACAGTCCTGGGATCAAGCCCCCATACCAGGCTCCCTGCTCAGCAGGGAGTCTGTTTCTCCCTCTCCCACTGCTGCTCCCCTAGCTTGTGTTTGCTCACTCTCTCTCTCTCAAAAAAAAAAGAAAATAACAATAACAATAATAATAATAATAAATAATCTAAAAAAAACCATACACATACACATACACAGCCCTTTAAATAGTTAAAAACAAGCTCTCATGAACCCCTATGTTCTTCTCTCTAAATCTAAAATTTAACCAGCTACCAGAGGACATGGAAATCTCTTTCAAATCCTTGCCACTATTTTCTAAATGAACCCAAGTTGTCTAAATAAACCCTTTTTAAAATACTACCTCAGAGTTGGGGGAAATTGGAAGGGGAGGTGAACCATCAGAGACTATGGACTCTGAAAAACAATCTGAAGTGGCAGGGGGTAGGAGGTTGGGGTACCAGGTGGTGGGTATTATAGAGGGTACAGATTGCATGGAGCATTGGGTGTGGTGCAAAAATAATGAATACTGTTATGCTGAAAATAAATAAAAAATAAAATAAAAAAAAATACTACCTCAGAATTCAGTTCAGTAATTCAGACACGGCTTGAAAAACCAGACCACCATTTCCGTAAGAGCATAGCATAATACAGTTTCCAGGCTGCTGATGAATCTAATAGGTCTCCATTCCCTCCTGCCCCTATCCCCAACCTTGTGTTATACTGTATCTCGGGTTCCATTTTCTTACTACTCATGACTTTCAAGTTGTCACCATGCACATCTGAGGCCATAAATACTGTTCATGCTCCTTCCTGTAAATCACTGTTCTGACTCATATCTGCTATCCTCCAATTCTGTGAATCCTGATACTTAATAAGTTGGTAGTTCAGTTTGCCAAGGTCACTTAGTTCAGAGCAATCACATTTTTCTCAGCCCTCTTAAGAAATATTCCAGCCCTAGCAATGGCCCTTCTTTCTGGTATCAGGAGTCATGTTCCAGAAAGATAAATGCAACAGAATTTCAGCCATTTACCTCCCAGATCATCCCCTCCCTGAAGTTCTGCCTAGAGTAGGAAAATATCATGAAAACATTAAGCGCAGCCACAAGTCTTTCAGTTTCCTGGTCAAGATTTCATATTCCCTTAAAGATACCTCTTGAGAAGAAAGTGAGAGGGAAGGGACACACAGGGGGCTTTCAAAGGCCCTGATGGGAAAAAAGACCCTACTTTTTTTTTAGTATAACTGACACAATTTACATCAGTTTCAGGTGTAAGGTTCTATTTCTTAGGCTTGGTATTGGACAAATGGGTATATGACTTAATAAAATTGTTAAGACTGCTGAGTTAAAACATTCCATATATATATATATATTTTTTTTTTTAAAGCTACTATCCTGGTTTTTCACCATATCAATCAGTAAAAATACAGTCACATTAGCAACTTCAGTAAATATATACTAGACTCACTCTCTAGGAAGACAACCCAAATGACAACCACAAAAGTTTCTACAATAATGAAATATAGGGAAAATACAGACATTTGACATTTTTGTTATTTGAACAATAACAATAATAACTTGAACAAAGTCCAATCATAAATAAGAATATATCAACAAACAAAAATATATACACACAAAAGCTAAGTAAAAAGTTTTCAGAAAATTAGCCTTTTTTAAAGTATATTCTTTCATGTCTTTGCTTTTTTCCTTAAAAACCCCTCATATCTGTCTACTCTCATGTATTCCAGCACATTACTCCTTGCCCAGATCAAAATCAAAGCCCCAACTAGTCTCAGAAATCTATCTTATCCAAACTCTATTCTGATGCGGAGACATAATTATTGTTTTAAAAAAAGATAATCAATTATGCCCCTACCTAAAAACCTCTACTGGTTCTTTACTGTATAAAAGTTAAAATCCCAGACTCTTCATCATGGTCTCTGAAGCAGTATAGACTTCATCACAGATTTCTCCCCAAGAAAAACTGCAGGCTCTTGAAAAGCAGGATTATATTTTAGATCCCTCCATGTCCTCAAGCCTTCCAGAGTCCCTAATGCCCTGACATCTACCTAACTAAAATAGAAAAAATAGATGTATCTGTAAGGCAATTGCTACATAATTTTTTCTTCCCAATTTAAAAGAACACAGCAAAAAGAAGTTCCATATAATTCAAATACAAAACTCCTTAGAAACACCTGCTTTTTTTTTTTTGAAACAAGAGTTTTAAGAGGAATACATTTATCCTCATTTCATATTACATCATTGCATTTTATCAAAATACCATCGTTATTTTTCAACCTTTACTCTTAACATTCAAAAAAAACTATTAAGGGGCCCCTGGTTGGCTCAGTCCTTAAGCGTCTGCTTTCGGCTCAGGTCATGATCACAGTCCTGGGATCGAGCCCCGTATCCGGGAGACTGCTTCTCCCTCTCCAGCTCCCTGTGCTTGTGTTCCCTCTCTGGCTATCTCTCTCAGTCATAAATGAATAAATAAAATAAAATAAAAACTATTAAATATAACCTATAAATTCAGAAAAGTACATAAAATATAAAGGTAAACCATTATATATTCTAAAATATGCATCCATGTAACCAGCACTCTGGTCAAGAATCAGACTACAGCCAGTTTCCAAGAAATCCCCAGATGTCCCTTTCAGAGTTCACAACTCCCTCCCTCTCACCTAGATGTACACCCTCTCCTCAACTTATGGAAACCATGCCTTTGCTTTTCTTGAACCTACCCAGGTTTGGATCCATAAATCTGTGTTTCTCAGCCTTTCCATTTTTGCTCTACTAAGAAAGCTTTTTAGAAATAGTTCAGAAATTCGGGGCACCTGGCTGGCTCAGTTGGTTGATCGTCTGCCTTCAGCTCAGGTCATGATCTCAGGTTCCTGGGACCAAGCCCCGTGTCAGTCTCTCTGCTCAGCAGGGAGCCTGCTTTCCTCTCTCTCTCTTTGCCTGCTGCTCTGCCTCCTTGTGATCTCTCTCAGTCAAATAAATAAATAAAATCTTTAAAAATTTTTTTTAAAAAAGTATTTTAGAAATTTTTTTTCATCTATCTCTAACACAGACATACTGCATTAACTGTTTACGTAATGTGGTCCCTTAAAGAGCCATAGACCATTGTAATATATAAGAATTTTTTCACTCCAAGGACCAGTTTTCACCTGACTAGTGGGGATACAGCTTCCACTGAGATGCACACCCTAAACAATATAAATTTAGTTTCACCTATTTTTGAGCTCTATATAAAAGAAATTGTAGAAACATGTTTTGGGATCTGGTTTCTTCAGCTCAACACTGTGTTTAAGATTCACCCACATTTTCCTTTTCGTTTTTATATGAACACCACAATTCTCCATTCTAATGGACACTTCGGTTATTTTCTCTTTGGTGCTATTATAAATAACACTGCTCTGAACAGTTTTATATAGGTCTCCTGGTGTACTTAAGTACTGATTTCCTGTGGGGTATACACTATGCAGAGAATTCCTGAACCACAGGGAATGAATACCTTCTACTTGACCAAGTAACAACAAATTGTTTTCCAAAGCAATATAAAAATACACATTCCCATTAGAAACATATGGAATCCGCTTAACATTTTCTTACCTTAAAAGAGAAGTTAAGCAAAATATATTCTATGCCTTCTTTTTCTTTTAAGATCTGAAGATCACTGTGCAAAGGACTATCAGGATCAACCCTAAGAATTACAAAGTAAAAAACAATTCAAATTAAAAAATCAAGAGATTTTTTTCTTACTAACCAGAAAAATGAACCAGTTCAAGAGCTAAAACAGAGTCCCTTGGGTAAGTTTCAAACATAACATTGCTCTATGGTCCCTGGGTAAATAAATCGCAATAGCCTCCGACTCTTTGGGATTAAATGTCCAAAAAGGTCACAGGATTTTACATCCATTCCCATAAGGGATTCAAAGTTAGCAGCCATTCTAAAGGAAAGTCATATGCACATATATTTTCTCAAGAACTCAAAAAGAAAATGTCTCTAAAACTATAATACTAGCCAAGGGATTCAAGGAGAGAAATTTATCACAGACAAGACCAGAAAAAGTGAAATCACTAACAAAATCTAAATCTGTCTATAACTATTCTACATATTCAGGCCTACTTAAGTTCCTCATTCCAAATATAAACTGGTTATCATGGCCAATCAGGTTATTAAGCACACTTTTGTTTCTGTAGTTCCCAATTATCTTACTAACTCCATGAGCCAGTTTATCCCACAGCTGGTCATTCTTTTCCTCTTTCTGACTTTACTTATTTAAGCCCAAGAAACAGCTTATTTTAACAATCTGAGAACTATTTCTATAGAAACATAGTCTAAAGTTCTAAGTAAAAACCATACCATATAAGGTATCAAAGTAGGGAGAAAAAATTTCCATTGTGATAGTCTATCATTACAAAGACTGGGTAAGCATCTAAGAGTCACTTACTTCTGCAGTTTAACATGCCAGTCATATAAACTGTCATTTATGAGTTCCACTGAATAAATCCCTGTAAAGATATAGAAACGCAGATTACTTTTTTCCTTTTTTTTTTTTTTTTTTTTTTTAAAGAGAGGGGTTGGGGGAAGGCAGAGGGAAAGAGAGGAAATTCCAAGCTGGGCCTGGAGCCTGATGTGGGACTCAATCCTATTACCTAGAGTTCATTCTGGCTCACCAAAATCAAGTGTCAGACGGTTAACCAACTGAGCCCCCCAGGGGCCTCTAGATTATTCTTTATTTGATCTTATAACTACTACTTCAGTATAAATGAACACACTAAGTAACCATCAACATCTGGAAATTTTGCTATTAAAATACAGAACTAAGCTATATAAAGCCATCGATGAAGACGATTCTTTAATGAGTTGAGAAACTGTGCGTAGGAGGGGAAAAAATTACGCAAAATCCTATGTACTTTAACACTTCTCTTTTATGCATATGCAAATATTTCTATAAAAATGGAATCCCTCCACAGAGTTTTATAACCTTCCTTCAACTTTCCAGGGCATCTTTCCAATTTAGTAGATAGGAAAACTATTGTCAATCTTTTTAATAACTCTATGGCAATTTATTTATGGATATACCATAATTTAAACAATTCCACCTATATCTAATTATTAATTTTTAATTTTTTGCTACTACCAACAATGCTATAACAAGCAAGTAATTATTTAACATTTAAAAGTAAACCCATATTTAAATATATAACTGCACTTGATGAGGTTTCTACAGATAAACTTTTAGACTTCTAATATGAAAAACAGGATGCCAAAACTTCTAATAATTCAGAATCAAGTTTGGCTTACCTTGCACTCGAAAGCAGGAAATTTTTTTGCTTTTTATTTTAAGTAGATTCTAATGGTTTAGATTTGGTCACTCAGAATTACTGAGTGGATCACAAAGGTGCCTTTTCAAATATATTAAAATTTGGCTCTTTCCCTTATTTTAGTACAGTTAGAATCTGACAATAAGAGGGAATTTTACTTTAATTAGAGAGGTTTCACAATATTTAAGTCTTATTAAGAAAGAACACTCAAAGTCAAACTATGAAATAAATTAAAAAAAAAAACACGTATTTTTGAAGTGATACTATAACTACCAATACAATAAAAGTTGATTTTGTTTTTTAAAAATAAGGAAAAATAATAAAAATCAACTCGGCAACAGTTCTTTGTTCATACAAAAATATATGTATCTTATTTACTTTTCAAAGCAGATATAACTCATACTTTTCCCAGAATCTAAAAATCATGAGTTAATTCCTGTTATCAAGAAGATAAAAAAATCATGAGGTATCCATAAAAACAATTTTCAAAAACCCAAAGAACAAGTAAACTCATCCTATTTTACCTTCCACATCTGTTAATAACTTGATTAAATCTGCATTTCACTTCTCTAAAATAAAGTTAATAACCGTCTCTGTTTCTATCCAGTTATATTAGAACTAAAGTTTACTATCTGAAATTTTGAAAACAGCATAAGGACAACAGAGTAGAGATCCAGAGGTCCTTACCTGCTTTATAACTCTGTGATCTGTATATGTCCCTGAGCTCTTTCATAAGTCTATCTGAAGCTTGCACAGACCCAGAGACTGCACCCTGCAACATAAAAATTGCTGTTTACCAGAATCTACAAAGTCAGATAACTAAAGATTTGAGATATATAAACCAGAAAGGAAAGTTTACAATGAGATTATAAAAACAAATCACAACTCAACATAAAAAAACAAAGATGTTTAATTAATTTGAGGATTATGAAGTTTCAACAGAAATATAAAATGGGGGACAAGTCTGGCTCATTTACTGTTTCTTATCATCTGAAAAAAAAAATATGTCTAACCAACATGTCTAGATTACCATGGTTCCTACAATAGCCTAAATCTATCTCAAACTACACTGATTTATTTTTTAAAGATTTATTTGACAGGCAGAGACGCATATAGATAGAGAGAGGAGGAGGCAGATTCCCCATGGAGCAGAGAGCCCGATGTGGGTCTCGATCCCAGGACCCTGGGACCATGGCCTAAGCCGAAGGCAGAGGCTTTAACCCACTGAGCCACCCAGACATCCCTACACTGATTTTTTAAACTATTAATTTTTTTCTCTTTAGGATTTTATTTTTTAGAGCATTTTTAGATTCACAGAAAAGTTGAGAGAAAGGTACAGAGATTTCCCATATAACTGCTGCCACAACACAGTATTATCAATATCCCTCACCAGACAGTATGTTTTTTTAAACTGATAAACCTACACTGACACATCATTACCAGTGAAATCCATAAATCACCTTAAGGTTCACCTTTGGTGCTGTACACTAAATGGGTTTGGAAAATGTGTAACAACACCTATCCATCATTATGGTATCATACAGAGTATGTTCATTGCCCTAAAAATCCTCTGTCCTCTGCATATTTATCCCTCCACCCCACCCTGGCGGGCACTGATCTTTTTGATGTCTCCATAGTTTTGCCTTTTCCAGAAAGTGACATAGTTGGAAATATACAGCTGTGTAGCTTTTTCATCGGATTGGCTTCTTTCACTTAGTAATATGGATTTAAAGTTCCCCCATGTCTTTTCATGGTTTGATAACGCACTTTTTGTTTTTTTTAAAGATTTTATTTCTTTATTTGACAGACAGAGATCACAAGTAGGCAGAGAAGCAGGCAGAGAGAGAGAGAAGGAAGCAGGCTATCTGCCGAGCAGAGAGCCCGATGCGGGGCTCGATCCCAGGACCCTGGGATCGTGACCTGAGCCCAAGGCAGAGGCTTTAACCCACTGAGCCACCCAGGTGCCCCAGCTCACTTCTTTTTTTAGCAGGGAATACATTCCATATTGTTGGGATATAACGGTTTATCCATTCACCTACTGAAGGATACCCTGGTTCCTTCCAAGGTATCGCAATTATGAGTAAAGTTGCTCTAAACATCTGTATGGAGGTGATTGTCTAGACATAAGTCTTCAATTCATGTGGGTATACCAAAGACTGCAACTGCTGGAATACATGGTAAAAATCATGTTCAGTTTTCTAAGACTCTGCCAGACTGTCTTCAAAAGTGACTGTACCATTTTGCATTCCCATGAGCAAGGAGTAAGAGTTCCTACTGCTTCACATCCTTGTGACAACACCAAATGTTGTCAGTGTTCCTGATTTTGGCCATTCCTTAATTCTTTTTTAATTTTAGCTATTATTATAGGGATATAGTATCACCATCAATTTTTGAAAATACTAGAAGGCCCTTGCCATTTTACCCTATCAACTAAAACAGGGTTTCATTAGTCAGACTCTTAAGCAAGAATGTTATACTGAAGGTCTACTTTACATATTAAGAAACTGAGAAAGAACACGTTCACCTGCATGCAACTAGTTTCAGTTCTTTTCCATGTTGGGATTTCTGTAAAAATGAAAATGCACCAATGTCTTATCCTAGGACTAAATATGAATGCCAGCTATTTCTTGTAGGACAAAAACATTCAGAATTCCTTTCCTGATATGAGGAAGTGGTGATGCAACATGGAGGCTTAAGTGGGTAGAAGAATAAATGAAACAAGATGGGATTGGGAGGGAGACAAACCATAAGTGACTCTTAATCTCACAAAACAAACTGAGGGTTGCCCGGGGGAGGGGGTTTGGGAGAAGGGGGTGGGATTATGGACATTGGGGAGGGTATGTGATTTGGTGAGTGCTGTGAAGTGTGTAAACCTGGTGATTCACAGACCTGTACCCCTGGGGATAAAAATATATGTTTATAAAAAATAAAAAATTAAAAAAAAAAAAAAAAAAAAGAACTGGTCATGTGAATTTTTTTTTTTAAGATTTTATTTATTTATTAAGAGAGAGAGTGAGAGAGAACATGAGAGGGGTAAGGTCAGAGGGAGAAGCAGATTCCCTGCGGAGCTGGGAGCCCGATGGACTCGATCCTGGGATTCCGGGATCATGACCCGAGCCGAAAGCAGTGGCTTACCCAACTGAGCCCCTTGGGTGCCCCTGGTCCTGTGAAATTTAAAATGTTAATGGCTGCACTACACTTTGGGGATGGGTGGCAAAGGTTCACGAAGCTATTACTTGCTAGCTTTGTGACCTTGAGTATATTACTTTAACTGGTTTAAACTACAGTTTCACACCTATAAATAGGAACGATATTTTATAAAGTAGCTATAAAGGTTAAATGGGAAGGTACGTAAAGTTTAAAGTACTTAGTGTCCCTCACGTGAAAACATTCAATAATTTGTATTCATTTTGACTATAATATACAAACTGAAAGCAATCACGAGAAAAAGTACAGAAATCATTAATTTAAATGCACAAACTTTTTCTTTTAAATAATCAAGATAAGGGAAGAGCTAAATTTCTTTGCTCTCTGAAAAAAAAAACCTTTGCCAATTAAATTAATATAGTAAGACTGAAGAAGAGAGAGTAATCTATCTGCTTTCAACACCTGGCATCTCCCTACATAATAATTCATTCCTGGTTTTTGAGAACCTACACCCAGACAAAGGTCCTCAGATGTCATGTGTTTCATAAAGAGCTCTAAAACAAGGCAGGAAGTAAGAAGGAAGTGTTGAAACAAAAATGTCCCCACTTTAGGCATTTTATAAGCATCATTCTCATTTATTCTTCTGAGCAATCACCCAAAAGGTATATATTCTCTATATTTTAAAGCTGAGGAAACTGAAGCCAAACAGCTATGTTTATTACCAGACTAAATGTTCATTTCACGCCCCATGTCATTTCACATAAAAGTTATGTTAAGTCAAAAGAAAAAAATGCTTTTGGTTTGGTTAGAGCACAACAGACCAAATTGCAGTTTGGTGGTGAAGAATTTAAACTTGACATTGTAGAAGACACTAAATTTAAATATACAGATCTCACAGAAGGGTAAGCAGTATAAATACTGGAAAGGAGGTATACACAGTGCAGGTTAATTCTAGCACATGAAAAGCAGATGAGCATGGCAGAAAGCTATGAATAGATGAGACACTTTAACAACAAAAACAACAACCCACCAGGGAAACAAAACATGGTTGAATCCACAACATAGGCAAGGGTGGAGGGGGGCAGTTTAGACTGTTATCTAAATGAATTGCCCAGTGTTATATTATTACCTATAATTACTCAATCCCAAAAGTGCAGGTTCTAGATATTTGCACATACTTACATTGAGATGGTCTTGCCTTTGAGTCTTCCTAATTTTCTCTAGTATTGCCAAGTTTTCTTTTTCAATTCCTTCATCCTCTGACTTTTTTCCACTAATAGGCTCTTCTTCCTTCATTTCATAGTGATCCAAGTCTTCGATATCCTACATGAAAAATAGTAGTTTATTGAAACTTCTGCAAAACTTAAATTATTCTTGATTTGACAGGGAACAGAAAAGAGAATGGGGAAGGGAAAAAGGCATTTACATTCAGTCCAGGATCCCTCCTTTTATATCCTAAATTGTGTTTAAAAGCTAGAAACTGCGTAAAACATATTTAATAGATTTGAAACATCATTAACTACTACCAAAAAAAATCTATTAAAAGAATCTTTTGAAACAGTTTAGCATTAGGTATAAAGAACCTTATTTATACTTTGTTCCAGTAACTTGACTTCTAGAAATCTATTGTAAGGAACTAATTTAATTTAATTTAGGCATAAAGATGCCTATTTAAACTATATAGCCACAACCCCCCCCCCCCACACACACACACAAAACTGCATGTGCGAAAATAGCAGAGCAGAGGGGCGCTTGGGTGGCTCAGTTGTTAAGCATCCGTCTCTTGGGTGTGGGAGGGAAGCATTAGTCTCTTGGTCTCAGCTCAGCTCAGGTCATAACCTCAGGGTCGTGAGATGGAGCCCAGTGGCAGGCTCTTTCCTCAGCATGGAGTCTGTTTGAGATTCTCTCCCTCTCCCTCTCCCATCTGCCCCTCTCTCCCACTTGCACTTCCACTCACTTGGGCTCTCTGGGTCTCAAATAAGTAAAAATCTTAAAAACAAAACAGAACAAATACCCACAGCAGGTAATTCAATTCCATGGAATATTAGAAGACTGTTAAAATGCATACAGCATAATTGTTTTTTCTGTATCAAATAATGAAACCAAAGGGTGGTGAGGATGGCAGCAGAGAGTGGAGAAGGCTGGCCCCTATAGGTGCCAGGTTCTGTGCCCAACTGGGTCTCATGGCTGCTTCTGGCTGCTGCCTGGGGGTGAGGCAGACCAGCAGCCCCAACCCAAACCTGAGAACCCACCAGGGGTGGACCTCACCACAACTGTGGGGTGAGCTGGGGGACTGGGTGTCCCTGGGCAACTACAGGGCCTATACGAGTTAAAGCTGTGCTATCCACCAGGCAGACCCTTGTTTCTTGCAGCTGCTAAGCACTTGAAATGTGGATAATCTGAATTCAGATGTGCTGTAAATGTACAGACTTAATGAGAAAAAACAGGAAGAGCTCATAATTCTGTTTTATGAACAAAATGACAATAATTTAAAGGTTACATAAATGGGAAAAGGTTACATTAAATGGGAAAAAACACAATGTAAAGAAAAGAATACAAAACTGAATATAAAGAATCTCAATCACGCTAAAATAAGCACAAAAAAGGAGGCTAGAAGGACATATACTGAAATAATAATCTCTAGAGACATTCAGTGCTTTTCCTTCTTTTCCAAGTTTACTGTCACAAGCACCTAACTGATTTTTATAATTATGCAAAAAGTTAGACTAGGAATTTGAATAATAGCCCTTACTTAACATCTTTAATCCCTACATCATTCTCCTTCCTTCTTCTCCATATCATCTACTTGTATTTAAAGAAATCTATGCAGAACTTTTAAAATCCTAACCTTTTTCTATTAACTTTTTTTTACTTCAATCATCAAAATCTCTAAAGGAGTACTAGATACTTACTATCTCCATTTTTTAAGGGAACTCATTCACTGCGATTTGTAGACCACCCAGACCACATGGTCTTTTTCTTCAGAATCTCATCTCTTCAACCCCTACTGTATTTCTTTCTTATTCAGACCCTATCCATGACTCCAAGTTTCATGGAGGTCCCTCCCCTGATTTGTAACTTTCAGCCCCAATGTTCCATCCCGCACTTCAGAGTTCTCATAAAAGTCCTTGGTCTCTCCTGCTCCTCCTCCTCCACCTTCAAACTCAGCCACATTCCTATCCTTAAATATTCTCTACCTGAATATTAATGATGAATTCTGTTCTGTGAAGATTATCTTTGTAAAATGACACTCAGCACACTATTCTCTACTTAAAGCCTTTCCTGAACAATCACACCACTATAAACATATTTGTCTCTAATTCAAGACTTTAAGCCATCTGCTTTTCTGGCCAACCTTGCCTTTCCAACACATCAATCTTAATCTCCCCAAAAGATAGCCCCAATGCACCTAAACACACCATGCCCAAAGGTTTCTCTGTGCCTTTTTTTTACCATTATTTTAGTTTACCTAGATTATCTTCCTTTCTCCTATCTTAATCTGACTTCTCTGAAATCCAGGCTCCTATCTTTCCAGATTTCCCTAAATGTTGCTGTCCCTTCTTTATATATTCTTGCAAAGGAAAACAATGAGAAGTACATAAACTCTGAATAGAACGTCTGCTTCACTGGACACCAAACCAGTGGAAAAGGCTTAATGTTTTCCTGCAGCTTATTCAACCTAAATTACAGTGCATGAAAATTTTAAAAACAAACTATCCCCCAAAAGTCATACAAATTAGACAATGCTAAGAATTATCTTGGGTGCGCCTGGGTAGTTCGGTCAGTTAAGCATCTGCCTTCAGTTCAAATCATGATTTCAGGGTCCTGGGACCGAGCCCTGTTTTAGGCTCCCTGCTTTGGTGGGGAGTCTGCTCCTCCCTCTCCCTCTCCCCCTCCCTCCGCTTATGCTCTCTTTGTGTGTGTATGTGCATGGTCTGTCAAATAAATAAATAAAATCTTTTAAAAAAATTATTTTGCTCCCCGACACAAAACAAACCACAACTACTTCTTTAGTTTTAAAGCATTCTAAGGAGTGTATTTAGATTTAAGATTTTGCAGATCAAGAAAATAAGATAATAACTTGAATTAATTCTAAGATCCTAAACAGTAAGAAGGTTTTAAAATCAAGACTGTGCAACTGAAATACCTTTTACATGGTCAGTGAAAAGACACAAATTTAAAAACAAAGCTTCAGAGCCTGAAAACTTCCATAATTATATCAGTGCCTAGAAACTAAACTGGCCTAAAGTCAAGGTCTTAGAATCTGCCCTACCAAATTCTTAGATGATTTTTAAACATGAAATAGCTTCACTACTTCTAGTGAGTAGTCCCTGAAATGTTCTCAAATTCTCCTTTTATTTAAATTCAGAATTTTTTTCTTTTTTTAACTAAAATCCATACTTCATTCATTTTTTTCTTAGTTTTTACCTAATATCCTATTCTAGGATCCCTTCCAGGACACCACATAATATTTGTCATGTCTCCTTAGGCTTCTGACTATGATGGTTTCTTTTTTACTTTTTTTTAATTAACATATAATGTATTATTTGCTCCAGGGGTACAGGTCTGTGAATCATCAGGCTTAAAAGTTCACAACACTCATCATAGCACATACCCTCCCCAGTGTCCATAACCCAACCACCCTCTCCATGCCCAACTCCCCCTGGCAACCCTCAGTTTGTTTTGTAAGATTAAGAATCTCATGGTTTTTCTCCCTCCCGATCCCATCTTGTTTCATTTTTTCCTTCCCTACCCCCCATACCCCCAACTTTGCCTCTCAAATTCCTCATATCAGGGAGATCATATGATAATGGTCTTCCTCTGATTGACTTATTTCACTCAGCATAATACCCTCTAGTTCCATTCACGTCATTTGATCGCTGTGTCATAGAATAGCTCTATTTCAACTTTTTGAGGAAACTCCATGCTCTTTCTCCAGAATGGCTGCACCAGCTTGCATTCCCACCAACAGTGTAGGAGGGTTCCCCTTTCTCCATATGCTCGCCAGCATCTGTCATTTCCTGACTTCTTAATTTTAGCCATTCTGACTGGTATGAGGTGGTATCTCACTGTGGTTTTGATTTGTATTTCCCTAATGCCGAATGACGTGGAGCACTTTTTCATATGTCTGTTGGCCATCTGGATGTCTTCTTTTCAGAAATGTCTGTTCATGTCCTCTGCCCATTTCTTTATTGCATTATTTGTTCTTTGGGGTTGAGTTTGGTAAGTTCTTTATAGATTTTGGATACTAGACCTTTAATCTGGTATGTCATTTGCAAATATCTTCTCCCATTCTGTCAGCTGTCTTTTGGTTTTGTTGACTGTTTCCTTTGTTGTGCAAAAGCTTTTCATCTTGATGAAGTCCGAATAGTTCATTTTTGCCTTTGCTTCCCTTGCCATTGGTGTGTTTCTAGGAAGAAGTCACTGTGGCTGAGGTCAAAGAGGTTGATGCTTGTGTTCTCAAGGATTTTGATGGATTCCTTTTTCACATTGAGGCCTTTCATCCATTTTGAGTCTTAAATTCTGAATTTTCTAAACTTATTAGATCCTCTTCTTAAAAATAACCAAAAATGGATTAAGTATTTACTACTATTAAATGTAAATATAATCTTATGCTAAAATGTTAAGAGATTTTCTAGGAAATCAAACATTTTGCTCAAAAATATATCATGAATTAAAAATGAAGACAGATTTTAGAAATTATATTCAATTTCAAAATAAAGAAGATTAGACAATTACTAAAATATTTAAAAATGAAAATACAGGAAAAAAAAGATACAGTATTTATAAAATGTGATTCTTACATAAATACCTACTTCAACCATCTCTTCCTCTTCCTCCTCTTCTGAAGTCACTTCTTCTGTGGTCCCATTCTGAAAAAGAAAAAGAATTTGCTAGGGCTCCACAAAATAAGCACATATCAAGGAATTAGAAGACTTCAGGGACAAACTATCAGTCATCTGTCACTATAGTTCAACTAACAGAATTTATTAAAGTTGAATATTTACTTTTAAATCCAGGTTTGATGTGACAAATAATATTTATCAGCTTTTTAAAAAAAAGAATTTGAACAATTCAACTTGACAGATGCCTTGAGTATAAACAACGGCAATTAGTCCAATAACGCAGAACTGGAAAAAAATTTTAAATATTCTAATTTAAAATAAGAAAACGTTTTACACATATGGCTATGTATATAAAGTCAATGGCTCCTTTCACTTAAAACAAATATCCCAAACCTTTTACTTTACTTTGAAAAGCCTAATCCTTCCTTAACTTTGAAAAGCCTAATCTTTTACATTTTAAAAGGTAAAACGTGTCATGAAGCAGTAGACATTTCACAAAACTATACAATTATAAAATGATCACCATTTCATTGAAGAGCCATTTTTCTTTTTTAAAACATGTCATTTACCACAGAAAACATCCTTACAAATACACAATTGTCCACTCACTCACAAATATCTGATGGGGTTTTAGGAAAGGCCTTCATACCTAATTTTGGCAGAGTTCAAAAAGACAAGTTATCTGAACCAGAACAGAGTTCACAACAGAACACATACAGTAGGATTTTTCTTTTCCTTCTAGATATGCTGGCTGTATTTGTTCCAACTACAGCTGGTAAGCATCACTTTCTTATATAGGAGACCTGAGAGAAAAGACACATTTTGGAAATACAGCTCAAAACAGCAGCAAAATCTAACTCACTCATCTCTTCCTTGAACTCAAACTGGAAAGTCTGCTTGCCAGTACCTCTCCATTCACATGCCATTGCCAGAGCATAGGTGTACAAACCGGGCGGGGGGGGGGGGGGGAGGCCACAGCAGAGAAGAGTGACAATGACTGAGGGCACTCACAGCAACCATTGATAATGTGATTAATGGTATATCTCATCTGTAAATGAACAGATAACCAAGTATCACCAGATACTTAAAGAAAACTGGCAATCTGAAAAAAAATCACCAAGTCAAACAAGCAAACTAAAGCATTATTAATGAACAAAATTTTTAAAAATCTAATTGGCATCCTTAGCAGTACTTGAAAAGATACTGTATCCACACAATATAAAAAAAGATAACCACGCAAAGGAAAAGACAGTTCTGGGAAATGAAAAAGATATCCCCCACCTCACCAAAAAAAAGATAAAGAGGGGAAAAAAACCTAGTAGAAGAATCAGAGAGCACAATGGATTTGAATGAACAAAACACTTATGATTAAGAAGATGACCAAACTGTAACATTCCCTTAGAATGTGGAGAAAAGGAGACAGGGGGTGGGGAGAGGAAGGGGTATTGATAGAGAAGAGTTATGGGAAATGGGAGATAGGAATACCCAGAACTAATATTCATCTGCTATCTACCCATAAGACTGAGGGAAAGAAACAAGAGACAAAGGTTGTCAAGCTAAAGAAAGACTTCAGAATACTAAATGGCTCTGAATGACCCAAAGGAATGTTGAAAAGTAAAACCCTATACTTCACAGAGAAAAAAACCATATAACTTCCAGAAAAAAAAAAAAATAGAGGAAAAGAAGAACCAGACATCAGGCTTTTCACTGGTGTTACAATAAATATTAGAAGATAAAAGTATAAAGAACCTAGAAGAGACTGAGTTACGAAGTCAATGTCTAGTTCCACTGGGACAGGTACCATATCCTTTGCCACTGGATACTCAGCACCTCTATAGAGTACTTTGCACAGAGTCAGATGGATAGGTGTTCAATGAATAATAAAAGCAGACACCAAGTATTCAAGGAACACTCTCCATGCACAGTCCCAGAAATCCTTTCTAGAAATAAAAATAGAGACGTCATTGAGGGATACATTTTCAGAGGTAGGAATATAAGATACAGCAATAAGCAAAGATACAGCAATAAGATATATAAGATACAGCAATAAGCAAAGACATAATAACACCAATGGTTAAGTTTAAGCAATTGCTGAAAATTGAGCTGAGAAGTCACAAGCCATATCATAAAGAGTGAAAAACTAAAAATAACCCAAAGTCCACCTCAGAAGGCCAAAAACTTTTTCTAAAGAACTCTTAGTTTTAAGAAGAAATTGACCCTCATGCTCCAGTAAACCAACTTCTATGTTATGTGCCCAGAAAAATGCTCTCATAGGTATCCCATAAAACTGGAGAAAAATGGTCATGGTAGCATACATATGCTTTTTTTTTCCTTTTTCTTTTTCTTTTTTTAAGATAGATTTATTTCTTTCAGCAAGAGAATGAGAGAGATCACAAGCAAAAACCGAGAGAAACAGAGGTAAAGGGAGAGAGAGAATGTCAACCCAACTCCGCTCTGAGCACAGAGGCTGACATGGGGCTCAACCTCACAACCATGAAATCAAGACCTGAGCCAAAACCAAGACGCTTAACTAAAGGCACCAATGAGGCACCCCACACTGTTCCTAATAGCAAACTCAAATGGAGGGATCTGTTATGGTAGGTTCAAAGAATGGAATAACTATAGCAATGAAAAGAACTATAGCCACACATATGAATAAATTTAACACACAATTGTTAAGCAAAAGACAAAGAACACACATATAGTATGACTCTTAATATGAAGCTTAAAAACAGTCAACACTAAATCATATTGTTGAGAAATGCAAATAAATATGTTAATAACAAGGGAAAAGGAAAAGTTTAGCATAGAAAGAAATGATTATCTAGAAGGCACGTCCAAAAGGTTTCCAGTGCTAACAATATTCTGTTTCTTCACTTGGGTCAGGGCTGGGTGATAATTCCCAGGTATTCACTGTAACTACTTATTACACTAATGTTCATATATTTTCAACACCTATACAACTTCTTGTGAAATATAACAAAGTAATACGAACAAAATATGGATGGAATCAAATCACAGGATATACAAACTATTTAGAAAATAAATATACTAAATCTTAAAACCTATACAATGAAGTTAAACAGCACACAGAAGGAAATGTATACCTCTCACATGTTTGTTAAAGCAATTTATCACAATGGTCCAATAAACTACAAAAGCAAAAGCAAAAAAAGGTTAAGACTCACACAAAAATGAAAAGAAAATTAGATTTAAAAAAATAAAAGGACTGGTTCTATCAAAAGGCCAATATAAATCAGACAAGCTTCTGACAAGTAATCATGACAAAGAAAACAACTTGAGAAATGAAAAGAGCTTCATAGCCATAGGTTCAAAAGTACAGATGAAGTGATTTTTTTTTTTTAAAGAATCTAAAACTACTAAAATTGAGAAATGCGAAAAATGAAGACTAATACTTGGAAAAAAAGAAAAATGGATCAGGCTCAGATTTTATTTAAACCATGGTTTCTCAACCTTGGAAGTACTGCGATTTCGGGCTAGATAATTCTTTGTCATGCAGGACTCACTGGACATTGTAGGACATTTAGTAACATCCCTTCTACCCACAAAATGCCCATAGCATTCCCGCCAGCCAGCTGTGACAACCAAAATTATCTCCAGATATTTCCAGATGTCTCCTGAGAGGCAAAATTGGACCCAACTGTAATTTTACTTAAACTGTCCTAGACTTTGGGGGCACTTGGGTGGCTCAGTCGGTTAAGTATCTGCCTTTGGCTCAGGTCATGATCCCAGGGTCCCAGAATTGAGTCCTGCAGAGGGTTCCCTGCTCAGCAGGGAGTCTGTTTCTCCTTCTCCCCCTACCCCCTGCTTGTGGTCTCTCTAGCTCTCTCTCAATAAATAAAATCTTTAAAAATAAATAAACTGCCCTAGACTTTAGGAAAAAAAATACACAATTTTACCAAGTCATTTTAGGAGACTACTAACTCTGACACTGAAATGAAACAAGAGCCTAAAAGGAAATAAGCAAGCAAACCAAACTACATTACAATCTCGCTTAAAGTAGAAAAAGCCAAAAATAAAGTATTATGATATCCATTGTGTCCCTGCAGCTACCACCTATGCAGGTGCTCAGTATTTATTATGAATATAAGAATGAATTCACAATTAGCAATTTTTTCATGTAATTCACAAATTATGTCTCTACACATGCACAATTATGAAAAACAAGGTAGATCTACACACACCATGTCCCTGATATATAATTAAGTGAGAAACACAAGTTGCAGACATCCCAGAGCGGGCAAATTGAACATAGTGTATATATATACGCTTCTCCCATCTTCTCTCTTTCCTGAAGCTCCATTAGAATTATAGTGAATAAACACTATACAACACACAATGATAATAAAAAAAGGAAATGAGGCTACCAGCAGAAAAGACAATTCATGCATGCTAGTAAATGCCACTAAATGGAAGAATGGTAATTAATAGAGCAAATAAGTAAAGTAGGTTAGGGGATTATAGGAGAGTAATTTGTCTCCTAGCACTCTGGAGAGCCTCTAGACTCTAAGACACTGGTACACTAGACAGCAGGAATAATGGATAGAATTGAAAACAGATCAACCAAAAGTCTGTACACAGAACATGTCCAGTCCCCAAAACACAGTATTCAACCTTCATCCTTTTAAGATTTTGTTTTATTTGTCAGAAAGAGATGGGGGGGAGGGGGAGAAAGAGAAGGAGCACAAGCAGGGGGATCAGCAAGCCAAGGGAGAAGCAGGCTCCCACTGAGCAAGGAGCCCAACATGGGACTCGATCCCAGGACCCTAGGATCATGACCCAAGCCAAAGGCAGATGGTTAACTGACTAAGCCACCCAGGTGTCCCTCTGCCCCCTGTTCTTAAGCAGAACCCAGGCTGAGAGATCTACCTCAAGCAGGAGATTAGAAAATTTCATGTCCAAAGAAACCAAGTAGTTCCAGCTCCCATTTTTTATTACACCGGAAAATAGAAACTGGGGAGTGGGGGTTGGAAGTCAGCTTAAATTCCTCTTAAAAGCTATCAGTTGACAAGCCTTGGCCACAAAGAACTCTCAATTATCTTTTTAGTACCTTGCTCAAATATGAGTAAGAAAGGAAGAAAAAAGAAAAATATGAATAACATAGAATTGATATTTGAGGAACAGTTTCAAAAAGAAAAACAAGACCAATATAAACAAGGAAAAAAAAAACTTACTGAAGAGAAAATAGAGGGGTACTTGGGTGGCTCAGTCAGTTATGTGCCTGCCTTCAACTCAGGTCATGCCTGCTTCTCTCTCTCTCTCTCTGCCCCTTCACCCTACCTGTGCTCTCTCTCACTCTGTCTCAAATAAATAAAATCTTTAAAAATCTTAAGGACACTTATGATTACATCTATAAATCAAAAACAGAATGCTATGAATAAAGAATAATCAGAACAAGAAAGGGGTCTCAGAATTTATGGGACATCATTGGAGATGACCTTGACCCACATTCCCCAGCATTCATCCCCTTATATGGTCCCTCCCAAAGTCAATCTGGGCTGGCCCCATGACTTGCTTTAACCAGTAAATGTAGCAGAAAGGACACTGAGCCAGGTACAGATCTAAGTCTTAAGAATCCCTGGCGGCTTCTACTTTTGTGCTCTTGGCAGCCAAAAATTAAGAATCCGGCCTAACTTTTGGAAGAAAGAGAAGCCACAAAAAGAGGTCCATCCAAGAAGAAGATGAGATGCCAGGGGAAAAGTGCAGAGTAAATAAGCATTTTGCACATTGTGGTGCAGCCACTATCTGAATGTGCAGTGAGCCCAGCAAGAAAAAGCAAAACAAAACTGTCCAGCTAAGCCTAATCAGCCCACACAATTGTGAGAAATACAATAAATTAAGTTTGGGGTAAGTGGTTAAGCAGCAGTAAATAATCAAAACACAACCAAAGAAGTTATGCTCTCCAATTTTTAAAAATTGAAGGAAAAACTTCCAGAATTTGAAATTAAAAAAGAGAATATGGAGATAATATAAAAGATACAAAGGCTCCAGCAAAGGAGGTCTAAAAGACAATTAGGAGGCATTCTAAAAATGAACAAATAAAGAAAATGGAAAGGAGGGAGTTATCACAGAAAAAAAAATACAAGAACACTTACCTGAGGAGAAAGATAAAGGAGCCCACATTTGAAATGACCCATCCATACTGAGAGTCCAGCAACAATGAAAAACACAAAAATCCACAACTAAAAACACACCATTGTGATATCTGAGAACACCAAGACAAACTCTTTAAAGTGTCCCAAGTCACACACAGATGAGTAAGACTTAGAATGCATCAGGCTTAAACAACACCACTGGCTAAAGGACAGCAGCACAGTCTTTGAAATTCTGAGGGAAAATTATTTTCAACCCAGAATTATATATCCAATCTGTCAATCAAATGCAACAGTGAAATACAATAACAATGAACCTTTATTGGGCATTTACTATAATCCATGCATTGCTCTAAATGACTTACATGTACTAACTCATTTAATCTTCACAGCTCCTCCCCAAATATAGGTACTACTGTTTCCCCCACTTTACAAACAAGAAATTGATGCTCATAGTACTTGGGTAATTACCACAAGGTCATACAACTAATAAGCAGCAGAACAAGATTCAAAAGTATGGTGGTCTGGTCATATTTTTAGATGTTAGAACTGAGAAAATGTATTATTCCACACTAGGATTTTACATGAGGATGTACACAGGCAAAATGAGAAAGGGTAAGCAAGAAAGAGGACATGAGATCAGGTAACAACAGATCCACACTAGCAGAGGAGAAAAAATCTCAAGGTGACACCTACACAGCCAGTCCAGAGACAACCTGCCAAGACTGGTGCAAAAGAACCACAGGAAGACCACAGAAGAGGCAAGAGCTCACAGAAAAGGTACAGAACATCACTTTTTAAACTAAGGATTATTATAAAAAGGAGGACACTGCAAAACAAAGAATTCTACAAGAAATATCACAATAGAAAATGCTACACTACAAAGTCCTAATAATAAACAATGATTATTCATATGACTAAGTATGATGGTGTTTTAAGATGGGAGAGGGGGGAAGGTGGGTTGTATAAGAGCTAAGTCCTTATTTATAGCACAAAGTCCATAAATTATGCCCTAAATAGGTAAAGCTGGAAATCACAAAGTTAGACGTGGTGGTGAGCTAGTGGGCACTTCTGCTGCTAAAGGAAGTAACATTTGGGTTAAGCCTTAAGAAATCCAGATAGGCTTAAAAGGAGATGACATTCCAGGTGAAGGTAAATGAATAAGCAAAGAGAAACAATTGACGGAACAGTTATGGAAATCAGGAATGTCAACAACAAAAAGGTGGTAGTGGGGAGGGAGGCAGTTGTTTCCCTGTCATAGTAAATACCAGCAGCTCCAAAGAGTAAATAGGTTATTTTTAGTATCTAAAATAAAACAAACAATCCAACAAGACTAAACTTCTAAATAATTTAAGAAGGAAAATCATCCTAGTTTATACTTTTGCTTGAGACAATTTATTTTAGCTCTTGAACACTAGAGAATTTTTACTTTACCTGACCCGTGGGTATTGGTTGATCTAGCATCTCAACATCCAGGTGCTTAGGAAGGTTATATAATCTGCAGAGTTCACATATCAACCACTTCAATTGCTGACGAAGCTACAAAACACATTTCAGTAAATAAGCATTATGTTAAAGAGCCCTTAGAAGACATGAATAATGCTATGACTACTGTAACCAATCCAGTAGGAAATGAAAAAAGTTTGTTACTGCTCAATTACAGCCTACAGATAAAATAACAGTCTTTAAGAAATATTTTTAGGGGCTGCTAGTATAAGAAAGTCACTATGGCTTGAGTACAATCCCTATAACTAATACCTAGCAGAATGACAACAAAAAGGCTGAGGAAGGAGAGCTCCAGACATTGTCGAATTTTCAGTTGCCAACTCCTTTTCTTAGGAAACTTATGACTTCAGACAAGAATACATTTACATTAATGAGACGACAAAAAAATACAGGCAGTGTTGTTACACGAGTTATAAAATTATACATTCCAGTCATTCATTTAAAAGTAAGAGGCAAACGTGGTCTAATAGACATACTCCTGGAATCTAAAAGACCTTGGATACAGCAACTAATTCCCTGAGTTTGAGGGCCCCCATCTGTAAACTAAGGAAATTAAAAACTTCTTATAATGGTAAAGATAAGATGAAGCCTGTGAAAAGAGTTGGCACTTGTAGGTTCTTCAGCATCTGCCCAAATGTTTAAAAAAAAAAAAAAAAAAGTGAAAAAAGCACTAAGAAAACTGAAAGGAGTAACTCATTAAGTTCCCATTTTTACAACCAAATTGTTTTGTAAGCATATTTACTTTAAGCAAAGAATCAAGGTGAGTTATGTTCACGAACATGTTTTTTACTGTTGAAAAAAAAAAAAAAAAGCTGTTTTCAATGTATGTGTTTAGGAATTACGCTTTCAGAACAATGTTCAATACTTAGTAGACCTTACCCAGAACTAATAAGGTAACTTACTTCACCTGGTCAGGGACAGTTTACCATATGTCTCTGATCAGGAAAAGAGATGAAAAAGCAGGTTTATGGAGGACTAAGAAAACAGAAACAGAGTTAGAATGAGTAAAAAGAAAAGAGTAAGACTTTCCAAAGTAGCCAAAAGAACAAGCAGAAATTAGGAAAGCTGAGCAGTAAATCAGGATTAAAAAAATCCTCAAGCTTAAAAGGCACCATGGATCTACCCCTCCAATAAGCTCTGTTTTGTTTCAAGAATATAATGAAGATGACAAATGGTAACCTGGACACAGACCCAGACACTCCAACCCATGACAAAGGAAGAGCCATGGGAATGCTGCAGCAGAGGCAGCACGTGGCAAAGTCAGACCAAGCGACAAGAAAAATAGGGTTGTATAGCTTTCCAGGAATTTCAACTCTACGCTCCCTCTTCCCAAAAAGCATTTAAAGGGTAGAAGAAACTAAGATGGTGGGAAAAGATTTAAGAAATATCTAGAAGGTAGATGGATAGGTATTAGAAACTTACTAGGTCTGGAGAAGGGAGGTGTCAGAAAATAAAGGTATAAAAAAGAACTTTTAGTTCCCTAGTTCAGCCATGGGTGACAAGCTTCATTATTTCATCTTGTCCCACTCACAATCACAGAGAGAATTACTGAAGAAAAACTGGCGTGCTGGAGTGCCACAAGGTAGGGAAGGTTAAATTTAGATATAATCATTTTGAACAGCCATGGCACATCCAAGTGAGAGTCCCCGGATCTACAGGATACCTGTATGTATCCTGTAGATGTAGATGTATGCATTTGAAACTCAGGGGATATATTTTAGCTAAAGAAACAGATTTAGGAATCCCTGGATATAAACCATGATTTAAGTAATAGTAGTAAAAGAGATTTCTCAGAGAAAGCATGGAATGAAAAGAGGCAGACTAAGGGACAAGAGCTCAGGGAAGACCTCAGGGTTAGGAAGAGATAAAAACAGGAGACAATAACCTGATGGAAGTTCTCCTAAGATTATTAGTTTCCAGAGGATGAGGACAGGACTTGACTTTTGTACCCATCACTTATTACAGAGCTTGGCATAGAAGCCAGTAAATTAGAAAAATAAAATAAAATAACAAACTTCTCTCTGTTTCTCTAATAACAGCACAGGTGTACCTTCTGTACAGACCCAGAAGGAGAATGTATGCATTTAAAAAAAAACAGATACGGATTTTTTTTTTTTAAATTTTTACAACAAGGGGCCAGATTATAAACAATATTCTATGCCTTGCCTTTTCACTTGCATATCTTGGAAAGTTATATACATTCTTATGAAAAGATCAGTGGCATTCTTTTTAACTACAATGTAATATTCTATCATAAAACTATTCTATACACAGTAGTTTTTATTTAACCTGCTTTTGATTAGAGACTTTAGGTAGTAAATGTTTGTTAAGTGGAGGAATATTTCAACAAGGGAATAATCACCACTATCAAACTCTTGCAGAGAGGTCAATTTTAGGGTTAAAAAAGGATTCCTTGGATTTGGCAACTAGACATAAAAAATTTAAGTGCAACAATGAAAGCAGGATCCAGATTATAATGAATTAAGTAAAGCAAAGGTGAGGAAATACAACTTATTCTGTCAAGAAATTAGGTGATAGAATAACTGGCAGAGACTATAAGAATACAGGGTAATCTGTTTTTCTTCTTTTATGTAAATATATTAATTTTTTAAAAATAAAATGAGACCCAATTTTATGTCCTATGTCATTTCATTTTAAGAGCATTTTTTGATGAAAAATATTAGACACTGAAAAATAACCCAGTCAATTCTACTATTACAAAACTTTTACCTTTAGATCTTTTTAGAATTAACCTCCTAAAAGGAGACAGCAGTAAGACAGCCATCTTTTTTAAGAGGGTCATCTTTTCCTGTCCTGTCACTCCTCTGCTGGAAATGTGAATCTGACTAGCTTTTTATTTTTACCTCTAACCTTCATGGCTCTCCAGACCAACCTCTACTCTTAAAATACTCCTCAAACTGATTTCTTCTGTTGTTAGATTCTAACTTCCCAGATGGTCAGTTCTCCCAATGATATTTATAGAATAATCCACTCTTTCTTTATAGAGTATTTTAACTTATTCTGAATTCTCAATAGCATGACTTTGTTTTTAAACTTCTATTATCTTTACCTGTCCAGTCCAGTACCAGTACATAATATTTTTATTTAATATCTAATTGGACAAGTCTCTCATTACTTTTTTCAACTTTTTTTTATTATTACTTTTTAAAACCAACTTTAGCGTCATTTTGTCAAGCTCCAAAAATAAGACTGTTGGGATTAACTGCATTCAATTTATAAACTAACATAACACTACGAAGGTAACAGACATGTTTGTAATATGGAGTCTGCCATCTAGGAATACAGTAGTCAAATCTTTCATTCTAGCTTAATTTTAAAGAAGGATATGAAACTATACAAAATACAACCTCAACTATTTAAACATATTAGAGTCCACGTATTTTACTAGCAAGGGAAAAAATACTGATAGAAAATAACTACCATGTCAATAGTGGTTATATCAGGCAAAAATATTATTTCCCTTTATTTTACTAAGTACTCTCACAGTAGTTGCTTAGTTTTATCATCAAAGATAAAAGATTTCTAAAATTTTTTTTATAAAATGGAAAGTTATACTTCTTCATATATTAAAAAAACAAAAAACAAAAAAACCCCACATTTTCTTTGTATACCTATGGTTAGTTATTACTGCAGTTACAGACTTGTGAGAGAGAAACCCGTTCCTTACCACAAGTATTGATGTCATTCTAGCATTATTTCCCCTCACATCCACCTCAGTCTTTTTTTCTTTTTCTATCTTCAACCTTGGCTAGTGTTCCCTACTAAAAATGTCTGGTAGGTTTAAAGTGAGAATTCGTTGAAAAGAGACGACCTAACTCCTCATCTAAATTAAGGTTTAGCATATGGGGAATAAAGATAAATCAGGTAGTACAGAATTCAAGGCAAAAATCAGACAAAACTGGTCTTGAGCTCCTTTAAGATTATCAAATAATCATTAGTTAGGCTTTTTTATATCATATTACCTCTCAACACTTAAGTTCTACATACAATGTCCTTTGGGCGGGGGGCGGGGAGGAATAGTAGGTTGGGTTGTTTTCTCACCGAATTGTTGTTCTTAGTATCTTCTAGACGTTCCAGCACTGATGTCAGATTTGGGTCATCAGAGTCCACAAACCATATTGGTGAAGAAGATGGGTAAGATTCCTGTTACAGAGACACCTATGTTAAACATATTTACATATGGACTAATCTGGAAATGCAAGTTAACATACCATCAAATGACAAGATGACAATGGATTTAAGTAAAATATATCAGGGTGAAGAAAAGCAACCCATTAAAATCTAGGCATGGAGAAAAGTTGTTCTTTTTTTTTTCTGGATTTTTTTTTTTTAAACAGTGTATGATGTAATTTTACCTGCTCCATGTTACATAATTTATACATTTAAAATTCAAGCAAAAAAAAAAGTAGTTTATCCAATAAGTAGTAGCATTTAAAATAGAAGAGAAACACTGCAAAAGTTAGGTTTTATCACAAGCTGGAAAAAAATAAATGGTACTCAAGTACCAGGAAAGATGTGCTTCCTTCCTTTACAAAGAAGGGTCAATCATGGCCTGGATAAATCCCTCAAAAATAAAAGCAAAAAAATTAAAACAACCACCTCACAACCTTGAAGTATAATTTATAAATTTAAACCATACTACCTTTGCCTTTTAATATAATAAAGCTACATTTCTAAACTTTATCTAGATGAGATCTACCTCAATTTTTAAAGGTGAAGCAAAGGAGTATAATCTAGGCATATATTTTTAAATCCTTACAAATGCTAAAATTATTTTTTAAAAATCTTCTTACTCCCTATACTCCCTGTTCTAAGTAATTACAGAAGTTACTTTGAGATTTTTCTCCATTAGAAAATTGCCCCCTGCAAAATCAATCCCATTAAATTTTGCCTTTTTCCTAATAATTTCCAACCCTTCTCAAATTGTAGGGAGGGATATAGTTTCTAAAGGAAAAGATTCCTTAACTGAGATTAGAATTATTTCTTCAATATCGCTGGTGTTAGAAGTCAGAACAAACAGCCATATAGTGACCATATGGTATATACAGGTTTCACTCGCCACAGAAGCTGGGCTTTGGAAAGAGGCATCCTCCTTGTACAGCCACTATCTGTGTGCTACACCTCAGGGGTCAATGATGTTCCTGAACACTGTGATGGGCAACCTCTAAAATGGTCCCAAGCATCCTAACCTGGTATTCACTGCCTTGTATAATTCTCTCCCCAGACTCACTTCTAACAGACAAAAATACAGTCAATGATGGGATGTGACTCCTAAGATTAGGTTACAAAAAGATAAGAACTTCTAGGGGTTCACGGGTGGCTCAGTGGTTTTAAAGCCTCTGCCTTCGGCTCAGGTCATGATCCCAGGGTCCTGGGATGCAGCCTCACATCAGGCTCTCTGCTCAGCAGGGAGCCTGCTCCCCCCCACCACCACCTCTCTGCCTACTTGTGATCCGTCTGTCAAACAAATAAATAAAATCTTAAAAAAAAAAAAAGATAATAACTTCTTTGTTGCTCACCCTCTCCTGCTCTTTCATTCATCTTACCCCCACCCCCTCATTGAAGCCATCTCCCTATGGAGAAGCCCACAGCTACGTGGCAAGAGATGGAGAGAGGCCTCTGACCACCTGCCACCCTCAGACAGGAGGCCTGTAATACCAAAACTACACGAATGAGGATGGAGGAAGATTCTCTCCCAGTTTCATTTTTTGATGACTGTAGCACTAGTCAACATCTTTACTGCCTGGTGAGAGTCGCAGAGCCAAGGAACCCTGGTAAGCCATGCACAGATTCCTGACCAACAGAAACTGTGAGATAATGTTGCTGTTCTAAGCTACTACATTTGTTATAGAGCAATATACAACTAATTCAAAACCCATAAAATACTATTATTTTATTCGATCGCAAACGGAGTACTCTCAATAAATGCTATAGTCACATATTTTTAAAAGCAAAATTACATGTGTTGATTTTTAAAGGTTAACAGAAAAAAGCCTTACATGCTTTACTATTAATAGACATTTACTCTCTACTGTTTTCTATTATAGATTAGGAAAAAGTCATTATTATTATATACTAGCTGCCAAATAATTAGGTTCTGGTTATGGAAAAACAATTTTGCAGAAACACAGTATTAAAGAAGCATTGCTTTGAGAACTATAATCTCAATTACAATATAGCTGAAGCCAAAGAAACTGTCTTTGAAGCACGTCACCAAATGTTTTTTAAAGAACAACAATTAAAAAAAAAAACTGTACTGAAGGACATCATTAGGTCTATTCAATAATAGTTTATTTTGTAGTCTCATTCCTCTACTTTTCAGTGTGTCCCAAACCTATTCACAGACTAAACAAAAAACTATCTTCAAAACCAATCCTGTTCTTAAGGAAAACTATTTATCGAGTATTGCATTTTCTTCTTCAAATTCTTCAGCCTAGTTTGGGAACATACCATCTAGACCCTAGTTCCAAAAAACAAAACAGAACAATGGAACTAGACGGTATTATGCTTAGCGAAAGGAGTCAATTGGAGAAAGACAACTATCATATGATCTCCCTGATATGAGGAAGTGGAGATGCAACGTGGGGGGCTTGAGGGGTAGGAAAAGAATAAATGCAACAAGATGGGATTGAGAGGGAGACAAACCATAAGACCCTTAATGTCACAAAACAAACTGAGGGGGGGGACGGGGGAAGGGGGTAGGGAGAGGGTGGTGGGGTTATAGACATTGGGGAAAACTCAACACCCAAAGAACAAATAATCCAATCAAGAAATGGGCAGAAGACATAAAGAGAAATTTCTGCAAAGAAGACATCCAGATGGCCAACAGACACATGAAAAAGTGTTCCGCATCACTCGGCATCAGGGAAATACAAATCAAAACCACAATGAGATACCATCTCACACCAGTCAGAATGGCCAAAATTAACAAGTCAGAAACGAGAGATGCAGGCAAGGATGCAGAGAAAGGGGAACCCTCCTATACTGTTGGTGGGAATGCAAGCTGCATTCTTGCACTCTAGAAAACAGCATGGAATTTCCTCAAAAAGTTGAAAACAGAGCTATCCTATGACCCAGCAATTGCACTACTGGGTATTTACCATAAATATATAAATGTAGTGATCTAAAGGGGCACGTGCACCTAAATGTTTACAGCAGCAATGTCCACAGTAACCAAATTATGGAAAGAACCTAGATGTCCATCAACAGATGAATGGATAAAGAAGATGTGGTATATACATACAATGGAATACTATGCAGCCATCAAAAGAAATGAAATCTTGCCATTTGCAACGACGTGGATGGAACTAGAGGGTATTATACTGATCAAAATAAGTCAATCAGAGAAAGACAACTATCATATGATCTCTCTGATATGAGGAATTTGAGAGGCAGGGTTGGGGGGTGGACATGGGGGGTAGGGAAGGAAAAAATGAAACAAGATGGGATCGGGAGGGAGACAAACCATAAAAGACTCTTAATCTCACAAAACTGAGGATTGCTGGGGGGTTGGAGGGGTAGAGATAGGGTGGTTGGGTTATGGACATTGGGGAGGGTATGTGCTATGGTGAGTGCTGTGAAATGTGTAAGCCTGATGATTCACAGACCTGTACCCCTGGGGCAAATAATACATTATATGTTAATAAAAATAAATTTTAAAAAAAGCTCCTTGGCCCTTAGCACACTTTTTTTTGGGGGGGGCAGATTTATTTTACAGGGGGCAAGGGGCAGAGAGAGAGAGAATCAGTTTTAAGCAGACCCTATGCTGAACGTGGGCTCATTCTCACACACTGAGATTAGGGCCTGAGCCAAACTAAGAGTCAGATGCTTAAGCAACTGGGTCACCCAGGTGCCCCTCAATTTTAAACAGTATAAAAGTTTTGACTCCAAAAGTTTTAGAATAGCTGCCTTCTCTACACCTTCCATAGCCCGGCCCAGAATGTCTTCCTTGGAAGAAACATCCCTTCACCATTATATATTAACCTATGTGGTTCCATTGGAACTAGCTTCCCTAATTCCTTCCCATCTTTCTATATCTCTCCCTTGACCCAAACCTTGGTCACAGGTCTCTATAAGACCATTCCACTCCTGGTGATTAGCTGTCTGATGGGCTCAGCCAGACAAATCTAGGTCTTCTCTAGGACTAAAATTCTCCTTCTGGGAGCTCCCAAGTCATAAGGCCAGCCTGGGGTGGTCAGTTATTTCTCTAGCCAAAACAGAGAGGGTTTATGTAAACAAATTGTTTTCTAGAGGGTGACAGATATTTGTATTTCTGCCATGACTGTGAGAACGCCCATTTCACTGCACACGTGCTAACATTTTTACCAATCTGTTCAATAAAAGCTTTTACCTGGAAGAAAAAAAGTTCCTATACAATGTAAATCATTATAGCTCCAGAAACCAATTCATCAATAAGAACGGGAGGCCATCACTTCTAAGAAAGTTTCAAAGGACATAACCTATATGCATAAGGATTTAGCTCTAGCTGTTAATGTCCAAAGGATTATTTAAAATTAAAAAAAAAAAAAGAGTCTTATTCAGAAATAACTTTGTGTCTATTTTCTACACAAATCCACTAAGACACCAATGTGTGGATCTGTATCAAGCACCAGTTAGCAGAACTGCCTACCAGAATGCTCAGTCTCTATTTTTCCAAATAATAGAACATGGTCATCTCCAAGGACTTCATCACTGTATGAATACAGATGCATGCAACATTTTTGTTCAAGGTTCAAAAATATAACAGTTGTAATTCTTCCAGAGTGTTGTTCAGTAAATGTGGGGAGGAAAATGAGACTAAAAGAATCTAAATGCTCTGACATTCATTCATTTTAAGATTTACTTGTTGTTAGAGAGCGGGCATGCAGGCACCCAGGTGTGAGATGCAGAAGGAGCAAAGGGAGAGAATCTTCAAGCAGACTCCCCACTGAGTGCAGAGCTTAACTGGCTGAGCCACCCAGGTGCCCCTAAATGCTCCGATATTGGGGTAAAAAAAAAGCTACCAAAAGAGATTGCTCCCCGCTAATCATTTTGCAAGTAAACAACTAAGTAACATTATCAGACCCCCACAGAAGCAGAATGAAAAATCAAAACATCCTTCTAGTTTAACTGAGGCAGAGAAAAAAAAGGTGCTGAAGAAGATTCAAACCACCTGATCTGCAGAAACCAATGGGAAGTTTCCTTGATTCTCAGTGTACTTTGTCTTTCAGAATAATCTTTTAGAAAGAGAACACAGACTACTGTTACAATGGCTTTGGTAAAGGGGACTCTGCTTCATTACTCTGGCTCTCCAGTAATGCTTTACATTTGTCAATGACTGTTTCAATTCCCAGCCCTCAACTAGCTGACATTTATCTAATACTATCTTTTTCGGGTCTCAGGAAATTTAAAAACTATATCAAGTTACTAAGACATACACCATTCATAAAATGGAAACCTAAGTCTCCTCTTCATTTAACTGTTCTTTCAAGGATGGGCATAAAAATGGGGGTAGAGGAGGATAGATAGATAATAACTAGGAATTTTACTCTACGTTACAAATTGGTCAGATGAATGAAAACAATGATTCCTCCAGCCTGAAAGGACTACTGACGTGCTTAACATGATGGCTCTGCTATTTCCAAATGATTCTCTGGGTGTACAGTTTGGAAAGGTAATCTGTCCCAGGAAGGCAGAAAAGGTCTCAGGCTCTTTAACCAAGTTGGTTCATGATTTCTGTTGTATAACCTTGGTGGGGCTACTGTTTATTCAATGTCAAGACTAGTAACATGAAAAATTAAGAAATTAACAGCACTGATTTATTTCTCAGGAAAAGCTGTTAGAAAGAATTTCTATTCTATATTCAGCCACAAATGACACCATCAATTTCATATTTGTAGAGAACATTATGATTTTAAAGAGCTTTCCTTTAAAAGCTTTCATGCAGGACAAAAAGTATTATCGACTTTATAGAAAAACACAACAGAAAAAGTGATTTGCTTAAAGTCCCAACTACCAAATATAATATTAACCCTTTTCTCTCACCTAAGCTCAAAGCTCTAACATTTATTATTCTGGCTGTTGGTGGTGAGGTGGGGAGGGGAAAGGGGACTCCGATTATGACCAAGAGAAATTTAATTAGCAAAATAAAAAAATGTGCTACCACAAGTAGCCTGGCAAATAGCCACTCATGCAAAAGAGTACTGGTTTATGTTACACAAACAATAAAATTAGTACAAAATTTTATCTGTTTACCAGCTAATTTACAAGAGGTGGGGGGGGGTGACTGTTCACTCTGAAATACGTATTGCCTACCAAGAATTGCCAGATGTCAAGAAGTGCATATAAGGAGAAATGAAGTTGCCAAGTTATGTTAAATATTTCAAAAGGACTAAAAGGATTGCATATACTAGCTCCAAACAAGGCCACACAGGTTACTAAAACAAGCTGCTTTGCTTTCAGGTGTGGGCATAACTGAATATTAGCAGTAACTGGCAATTAGATCTGTTTGCATGACACTCCTTCATATCATGAGTTCACACAAAACAAATAGTAAAAGACTCCTTCTTGAGGTTGAAAATAGCATTCTGTCCCTTAATATTTAAGATTCGGATAAATTTATATAACAGAAAAAGATTTAGCTCAATTCCCCTGACCTAAAGAGTAAAACGTCTGTTCTGGTTTCTCCTTCTTAAAATGGTCTTTCATATAAAGTTAAATTACATATTTCCTATACAGTGACTTGTTAAATATTTAAAATATTTCTTGATGTTTCCTCTGCACTTTTGACAAACTCTTGGCAGTTAACTTACGCAACAGTTAAGATTTTCGTTCACACAGAATACAGCTAAAATAGAACAAATATTTACTGAGTATTTACTGAATGGAAGATGAAAAGCATGATTAGAGACTATGCTCCCCTGCCATCAAAAAAAAAAAAATAAAAAAAAGGCTTAAAAAAAAAGTCTAAAACTATTATAATAGAACATAAGAACAAATAACCAAAGCAGTAAATAGTAAAGATTATAGAAGGGAGGAAGGGGAAATAAATACCAGCAGGAACTGAATAAGACTTCCTAGAAGAGCCTTGAGGATTGATCAGACATGGAAAGACAGACTGGGGTGGGGTAAGGGGCACATTCCATATGGAAAAACAGATTCAGAAATCTGAAAGAAAAGGGGGGTACAGTATCTTTAAAAGATTATCCAGAAACTGGCATGCATGAGTGTAAGGAAACAATTCATGAGGTGCCCTTTACTCAAATTTAAACTGTGTTAAGTATGCTTCTTGGTGAGCAATGGAAAAGACCCGGCCTGGCATGTAGAAGAGCTCAATAAATGTCTGGGAATAAGGAAAGAAGAGGAAAAATTAAAGAACAGATCAAACATTTTTTTTAAAGAGTTATAACTTTTTAGAGATTAGCAATTCACAAACACAACGGACAGGTAATCCAACACCGTTTCTTCTTTGCACTTTTCCCACTAAGAAAATGGTATCGACATAAGCAAACCACGTAGATTTTATCAAAACACCTACCTATGCTTAAAGAGTCTTATCTTTTAGAGATACTCATGGAAATAGTTATAGTGACAGGTCAGGAACCAGCTTGAAACACTGAGGTGGGGTACAGATGAAATAAGGTGGGCCAAATGTTGATTGTTGTTGAGGCGGACTACATGGAGGTTCTCCACACTATTCGCCTTTTGTATATGTTTGATATTTTCCCATAAAAAATTAATACACACTCATATACACTGAGCATCCACCATGATAATTACCTTCTGATAATACCTGTCATAACTTTGAGGAGTTTCTACTGTAATACCATTATACTAGTCTCTATCACATCCTCCTTTCACTGGGTGTCTCTAATTCATTCCTTGCTTCACTTCCTAATCCAGGTCTTCCCACAGTATTCTGTGTGTAGCTGACTCCTATTGGCCTCCTATACAGATCTCAGTGGGGACTCTGCTGGCATTTGAAGTGGGTAATTCTTTGTTCTGGCAGACTACCACGACCCTACAGCACCTGACCTAACCAAAACCAGACATACATGCATTTCCTAATATCACACACTGTTGAGAATTAACCCTAGTGCTAGATGGCAAACGCATTTTTCCAACTTACCTCAGTAATTCAGTAGCTCCCCACAGCCTACCAGTTCAGTTTTCTATTATGGAAACCACCCCTTCCTTTTCCTGGCCATACCCCAGTTTCTACCAGAACAATCACCATACAGGCCAATCTCCTGCATACTCACTACCAATTCCTGTTTCCTATTCTTGGAAAATCTTCTCTTTACCAGCCTATATCCTCAAAATTTGTCCACTCCTAAACGAACCACATTTTCTCAAGCAGTGGTGTCTTTTCTGGATAGCGTTTCCTCTGCCTGAAATGAGCTTCCACTCCCAAGATTCTACTCACCTGTGAAAGCCCAATTCCAATGTCAGCCTCCCACCAAAGCCTTCTCTGAAGCACCACCCAACCACCAAACTCAAAATTAGCTGCTCTCTTTGGCTTTCATAATGACACCACAGAACTTGGTAACCTTTGGTAATATGAAACTCTTCCCCCAAGATTTAGTTCTGAAGACAGGGATGACTCTGACCCGTTCTGCAAAACCAGTGCCTAAAACAGAACACTTAGATGTTCAATAAATGACTTCTCTCCTCAGTACAGTGCTAGTACTTTTTTGCCCTAAAAATACACAACTGCTCCCCCATATATTCTGGAAATTATTTTAATGTCAATTATTATAACTTCAACCCCTTTCCAAACTCTCGGGTACCAGATCAGCAACACTTTGGGCACTTGAGTAGCCCACTGACTTAACCAAAAGGAGTCAAAGACACCACACTTTTGGTTTGGAGGGAACATAAAACTACCACCTAGACTCCTGCTGTAAGAAGTTTATTCCGCAGTCTGGAACAATACCCTAGGTCAACTTCACCTCAGGAATGGTTTCATCATACACATTTATGAAAAAACTAAACACTTCGATTACCTTACCAAGCCCCGGGTTTTTAACGAGCTTCCAATTGAAAGAGTGAGCTTTTACACTGCCTTTTTTGGTTTTGTGACATAAATTAATCTTTCTGGTATGAAGACCCGGACAAGTATCTCCTTTGGGGTGCAGATAATTTTAAAGGCTCACACACAAGAGGGGCTGTGGAAGCAAACACCTGTATCACCACCTGCCCATCCAGTTCAAAGCGCCTTTCGGAAACACGTTCTGGAGGAGCCAAAGCCAGCAAGGAGGGGAGAATTCAAACAGCATCAGAGGCTGCATTCTAAACTTTTTCAATATCAGTTTTTCCTTAAACACAAATTTAAAAACAACTGGGTGAATAAGCAAGAGGAAGGAAACCTCACTGAAGAGTAAGGCGTTAAAACTTGAGGGCCTTCCTAATTCCCAGCCGGGGTTCCAAAGCCAGATACGACATGCCTCGCCGCGGCCGGGGGCAGGTCGGCTGTGGGCAGCCGTGGCGACCTAGCGAGGGCAAGGGCCGCCACGGTCTCCCACACCGAAGCCCGGAGAAGGCGGCTGAGAGGGCCAGCAGCCCCAAACCCAGCCCCGCGGGAGAGCGGAGAAAGGCACCGTCTGCCTCCTCCCACCCAAGCCTCGCGCTAGCAAGGCTGGGCCTGGGCAGGGCCCCAAGCCCAGGAAAGGGGCGGATCCGCCCCGCCCGGGGCCCCGGGAGCCAAGGGGCCCCTACCGGACCGAGTCCCTTTTGTCCCGAGACTCGGGCGCCCCTTTCAGCCCTCGTCTGGCTTCGAGGGTCTGAGGCCGGGCGCCTCACCGTGATGTTGCAGTGGAGTGTAAGCGGCGGAGACGGCGAGTGCGGGCTGCCGGGCGGTGCCGGAGGCGGCAGCAGGAACTGGCAATGCAGCTCGTCCAGCTTCCAGCTGACGATGCGGAATCGCTCGTGGTTCTTGTCGAAGATGGACGCCAGGAACTTCAACTCGGCCTTGAGCCCTGACACGGACATCTTCCCCTCATCTCCGGCAGGAGGGGTGCGAAAGGGGAGCCGGGCCCAGAGCCGCCGTCACGGCCGCTACCGCCCCACAGGGCCGGCTTGGGGCCGCACTCTCGCGGCTCCGCCTCTCCCCGCCGCCGAGGCCCGCGTCGTATCGCGGCTGAAAAATGGCTAGGGGCACTGAGGCCTCGGCGGGCGGCTGTGCGGCGGCCTGGGCAGCGGCGGGGGCGGCGGCTGCTCTCTTCGTAACCGACTCCGCCGGCAGGAGACCACGGCCCCGCGGCTTAAAAGGGCAACAGCGACGCCGCCCCCGCTACAGCCTGGGAAAGGGCTGCCCCCACCCCGCCCCCATCCCCTCCCCGCCCCGGCGCGCCCCGGTTCCGGCGCGTGCACGCGGCCTGCGCGCGGGCCCGCCTGGCCGCCCCCTCCTCGCCTTGACCCAGCCCTCTTCCGCCCCGCCCATCTGCTTCTTTCCTCGGCCCTCGGACCCGAGGCTCGGGGCGCCTGGCGCCCGGCGGCCTGATCACCTGGAGAATCAGGAGACGCCCTGCGCGCCTCCGCCTCCAAGTCTGAGAGCTGGCCACGTGCGCGGCCTATTGCGCCGGCCACGTCGGCGCGCCTGCGGACGCCGGCCAGTCCCTGGGGGCGGCTCCTCTGCTGGGCTCTGAGCGAGCCACCCACTCACCTGACCCGGGCGGCGCCCTAATGGGAGGTGGCAGAGAGCTGGCAGCGCTTTGGACGCAAATCGGCTCACTTACTTTCACCTTCGCTAACCCCGTACCTAGCCACCGGTTCACAAGCATGGGTTCTCTTCCCTTCCTGCCTTGAGCTTTTGTCCCCTTTCCCAAGCTTAAGGAAATCCTCTCCACCTCCCATGGAGGCAGGACTATTTTCAGTAAAGTCTTAAGCTCAAATGTCATCTTAGAGAGGTCCTCCCAGACCACCAATCTAAAATAGCCAACCAGTCCCCCTATATCGCATAATCCTATGTTAAATTTTTCACTCAGCACCTATCACTGTCTGATATTTTTCTTATTTGTTAATTGTCTCTGCCCAAGACGAACGTCTGAATTATTCAGAGTTGTTTCCTCAGCATCTAGAACGAGGCCTTTGAAGATACCCAGTGTTATTGAATGGATGCTCCTATCAGGAAGGCCCAGCTTTTAATACAACCTGTGGCACATCGCTTAATAACATTTCAACAAAGGGATCTGCATTTTCCTTTTGCACTGGCCTTGATTGGAGGTATTGCGTTCTCTCTTCCTATATGTCTCCTGCTTCAAGATCTACAAGTGGTTCCTGATCTACTGGTCCTTAGATGACAAAATATAGAACAACAGGGGGAGCTATTAGGTCCACTGAATGAGGAATATTTTTTTTTTTTTTAAAAGATTTTATTTATTTATTTGACAGAGAGAAATCACAAATACACTGAGAGGCAGGCAGAGAGAGAAGGAAGCAGGCTCCCTGCTGAGCAGAGAGCCTGAATGAGGAATATTTTTAAAGCTTTTTTCATTTACTTCTGAGATATTGTATCATAGTGCTTCTTAACCTTTAAGGAAGTCACAGACCTTCCTGAGAATTTAATAAAAAGCCATGATCCGTTTTCCCGGGAAAACACCTCTGCATATAAAGTGATGTATTTATGGGGATTCATGGTCCTGGCACTAGAGATAGCATTATGAATTGGGACTGAGAGGAGAAGGGGTTCCAGGTTCCAGGCCTGAGCGCCAAGTCAGAAATAACTAGAGTAGTATACTGGCATTAATGCTGGATTAAACACTGGAGTGGCCTGCTGCTTGCTTTTTCCATCAGCCCCCCCCCCCCCCCCCCCCGTACTCTTGGGACCCTAACAGGCATGGTAGTCATGGATAAGGATTTCAGACAAAGGGGAACAACCTGTTCAGAACCTATATGACTTTGAGAAGTAAAATGCCCTGAACATGTTATTTAATCTAAGCTTTTGTTTATCTCTAAATTGCTTTGAGTAAATAAAGAGCTTTATAAGTTGCAAATGCTTTTACTAGTTTTATCAGAAATAAATACATAAATATCAAAATCACAATCATTTTTTAAACTTCTTTTTAAAAAGATCTTATTTACTTATTTGACAGAGAAAGCATGCACACAAACGGGGAGGGGCAGGCAGAGGGAGAAAGAGAAACAGTCTCCCTGCTGAACAGAGATCCCAATGTGGGACTCCATCCTAGGACCTTGGGATCATGACCAGAGCTGGAGGCAGACGCATAACCAACTGAGCCACCAAGTTGCCCCTCAAACTCATTTTTTGAGCATCTGCTGTGTGTCAAGCCATAAGAGAGCTAGTCAGAAATAGAATCTGAATTCAAGAAGTTTAAGATCTAGCACATAGCATTGGAAATAAAACATTGTTCCAGAGAACAGAAGACTGTGACTTAAAATGGCTTGGACAATAAGGAAATGTATTACTTCACATAATAAGAAGTTCAGAGTCAGGGCAGGCTCCAGGATTGGTTGATTAGATTTTTAATAATATCAATAGTGAAGATTCTCTCCATCTTCTTTGTCAGTCTGAGAGCAAGGTAGCTATAGCTGTTCTTGTGGGTCACATCCAGCTATGTCAATATCCAGAGTCAGAAAAGACTATCTCTTCAATATCTCCTAAGACATGGGGACCTTCCCAAGATTCTGCCCAACTGACTTCCCTTCTGTGTCATTGGCCAGAAATGTATCGCATGCCCATCCCTAAGCCAGTCATGGTAAATGGATAGGCTCTTTCATCTGTTAATTTTATGTGTTATCAGGAAGGCATCTGGTCAATCATAGGCTATTAGTAGTTAAGTTTTGGGGAGTAAAATGTTGTATACAGATTTTTGACTGTGGTGGATCAGGACCTCTAACCCCACATTGTTGAAGGGTCAACTGTTAACTTTTGTTAACTTTTGTTCCTAAGTTGGTATTTGTAATTTTGTGTTCTTTTTCTTGAAGAGGGAGTAATTCAAACATCTGGTGTGGGATGGATTTTGAGAAAACCACAATTTTACTACAAACACACAAATAAAGACAACATCAGACCATAATTGATTAGAATATATATATATATATATATATATATATATATATATATCAGTACAATGAAAGAAGAAGATAAAATTGAGATATTATCTGATACCTGATTTCAGGGCCCTGAAATACCATGCTAGGGACTACAATTTCATGTGGTAAATCATCACTTTTAAGATTAACCTGGCATTAATGTATACAAAACAGATTTCAGTAGGTTTAGGACTGTGAAGTAGCCCCAAGAAGAAGCAGGAAACCCAGATTCCAGATCTGATCTGCCATTAATTCAGTAGGGCAAGTCGCATCCAGCTCTGAGTTCCTTCCACTCCAAACATTAGAGTCTTTTGGATTGGTCCAAGTCAATAGGGAGAAACACTGAAGTAGGAAACGTGGCAGTGGAAATAGAAAGGACTACACTGATGCTATGGATATTTCCATGAGAGAACTGATAGATGTTAGAGTTGATGCAAGAAGAGAGGGAGAGATAGGTGTTTTGTTTAAAGTGATTTTGAGATTTCTTGAGCAGGTGGCTGGGTGGGAGTAATGCTATTGATACACCCAGAAAAAGATGAATTTGAGATGATTGTGGAAACTCAGGTAGAGAATTTATATTATAGGCCTTGAGTTTATAAGAGAAGTCAGCACAAGTGATACAACTGCAGATCAGCCACACAGAATGATAGTAGAAGCCATAGGTAATGGGTATGACCACTGAATCACAGGGGAGGGAAGTCAACTCAGGCCATTGAGTAAGTCTCACCACTATTAATTTAATGATAAAGGAATCATTGGAGAAGTAAGAGGATGACCTGTGTGTCAGGTTATCTGTGGAAAGACCAAGAAAGATCACGACTAAGAAAAATCTTTGGCCCTTAGCGATTAGAAGGTCAGTGGTGTTTTAGAGAAAACCATTGCAATAGAAATAGGAGCAGACACTGTATGTAGACTACTACTTGGAGAGGTTTCAGTGTGATGAGAAAAAGAGAAGGTGGGCTTTAGGGTTTTGTTTTGTTTTGTTTCGTTTATAATGCAGACAGAGGTAGATTTACTGTGAAGCTTAAACTTCAAGGGCCCTTACACTTGCACAAGCCTCTTCTAATTAAATTTCAATCTTGAACAATGCAGGTTTAAACTGTGCAGGTTTTTTAAACATGCATATTTTTTTCTGATAAATACAGTACAGCATTGTAAATGTATTTTTTTCTTCCTTATGATTTTCTTAGTAACATTTTCTTTCTTCTGTCTTACTTTATTATAACAATACAGTGTATAATACATATGACATAAAATATCTGTTAATTTTGTATGTTATCTGTAAGGCATCTGGTCAATCATAGGCTATTAGTAGTTAAGTTTAGGGGAGTAAATTGTTGTATACAGATTTTTGACTATGTGGTGGATCAGGACCTCTAACCCCACATTGTTGAAGGGTCAACTGTTAACTTTTGTTAACTTTTGTTCCTAAGTTGGTATTTGTAATTTTGTGTTCTTTTTCTTGAAGAGGGCTCCAGAGATTGAATAAGCTTCAGGCTCTACAAAACCTGTATCTGCCCCTAAAAAGAGAGTCATTTATAGGCAATGAAAACCGAAGATACAAGTGGTGAGATAAGACCAAGAACTAGGTCCTGGAAGAGGAGGGAAAGGACAGGATAAGGAGTTACTCGCTGGAGAATGAAGGAAAGACCAAGAAATGTTGAGTTGGAATGAAAGATTGCTGAGAGGCCTCAAACTGAATGACCTTGATTTCAGCAAGGCAAGGACGGAGATGGGCAAGACAGAAATACAGAAGCCTGAGTACAAGGGAGTGCTAACAAAAATAGTTTGAGTACTCTGACTGAGGAATCCCACTTAGATGTGCACGAAGGACCATGAGAATCAGATGGCGTAAGAGTGAAAGTCCCAGGGCACCTGGGTGGCTCAGTGGGTTAAAGCCTCTGCCTTCGGCTCAGGTCATGATCCCAGGGTCCTGGGATCTAGCCCTGCATCGGGCTGGGAAGCCTGCTTCCTCCTCTCTCTGCCTGCCTCTCTGCCTACTTGGGATCTCTCTCTGTCAATACATAAAAAATCTTTTAAAAATATGTTTTAAAAAAAAAGAGTGGAAGACTCCAGAAAGGCAGAGCAGGTTCAGTATGAAAGAAGGAGTGGGAGAAATCACAACTTGTATGGAAGAATTTTTTTTGGAAGAATTTTTAATTTCAAGGACTTCAACGTGGATTAACTCTCAGTGATAGCATATTTCATGCTATTCTGTCCCAGCATATACTGCAGGGCTGCTCTCAAATGCCATCTCTTTTATCTACCTTTTCTACTCCCTAAATTAAATTTAATATCTCTTTTTCTCCAATTTCCCAGTATCTCATCTGTCCCAGCACTTACTTTTTGGTTTCACCTTGACTCTGACTACCTGGTTTCATCTTTGTCTCCTCTACTAGATTATAAACTTGTCTAAGCATCTTCATATCCATAACACATAGTGCAGTTCCTGGGACATAGAAACTACCCAATAAGTGATCACTGAGCAGACATAGCCTGTTAGAAGTGAAATCCATGAAATGTCTTCAATTCAAGACACATAAACGAGAAGAGTGATCTAGTTTCACTGAAATCTCAGGGAATCTATGAAGACATCTCCCTGTCTAAATTGTGCACACATCAGCATGTGGTCACATAGGCCCAGACAACCACAGAGCTCCCCACAAGGCACAGGATATGGAGCCCATCCCTGTTAAAATGAACAAGTGACTCATTATTCTGCTGCAGCCAACTCAGTGAGAAACTGTTCTAAGCTAAAATTTTCATAAGTTTGGACCCTGGTTTATATTAAAACTACCTTTGATTTCAACTTCATTCCTAACACCCATCATTTCCCTCTTGCTTGTATATAAGGGGCTTTCAGACTAAGTTGCAAATACACTGCATATGAATGCGATTCTGGGGAGAAGGTCTAAAGCAGTACTGTCTAGTAGAACTTTCCGCAATGATGGAAAGTTTGATCCTTTTGCTGTCCAATAGGGTAGCCACTAGCCACGTGTGGCCACTGAGTACTTGAAAAGTGCTTAATGTGACTGAGGAACTGGATTTTAATTTTATTTCATTGTAACTAACTTAAATTTAAAGAGCCACATGTGGCTAATGGCTACCATATTGGACATCACACTGCTAGATAACTATAAAAACACATATAGCTCAGTATAGCACTTTTAAAAACATGTCATCCCTACACCTTGAGAACAATGACCATCTGTTACTATTATATCTTCAGTGCCTGACACAGACTTAGTGCTTAATAAATGTTTGTTGAATGAATCACTGGAAGGCCAAATTTCATATTTTCTCTGAACTTAGGTTTTGCATTTCTAAAACAAAAAAGATATACACTTAGATTTATTCTAGCTCAAAAAAAAAAAGACTCTCGTAAGGAAATATTCATTCATACAACAAATACCTATTGAGCACTTACTGTGTGCCAAGTAACTTTATCACTGTAGCAGTTTTAGGAAACTGTCATTATACTGCCCAAAAACCTGACTTTCAGAGAAGGGAAATAATTTGTCCAAGCTCATGTAGCCAATAACTGACAATGTCAGAATTTGAACTCAGGTCTATATAGCTGTTTCTATATAAACAGCTTTTCTTTTCTTTGCTTCTATATAAATTATAAATGTAAATATTTTAGATAATATAAAATGACTTAGCACTGAGAGCGCAGGGTGGCACAGAAGCTATACTGGATTGAAATACAGACCTTCCTTTTAGGTCTGTATTTCATTCTACAGGTAGATTCTTGATTCCTCAGGATTCCCCTCATCTTACAGGTAGATTCTTGACTCCTGGGTGAGAGATGCCAACTCTTTAAGAACACCTGGGTTATTGAGAAGGAGCAGGTGCTGTTAAGCCCTCCTGACCTCGATGAAACTGACAAAGGGAGGCAGGAAAGAAATCAGCCTGGAATTTACCATAATGAATACCCAGAAGCCTTTGAGTATTATCTTCCCTCTGTCACTAGCATAGGAAAGCTTCAAATAGAAAAATTTCCTCCTCAGGAGATAAACCATAAGAGACTTAATCTCAGGAAATAAACTGAGGGTTGCTGGAGTGGAGGGAAGGTGAAAATGATGGGGTGCCTGGGTGATGGACATTGGGGAGAGTATGTGCTATGGTGAGCTCTGTGAATTGTGAATTGTGACTGATGAGTCACAGTCCTGTACCTCTGAAGCAACTAATACATTGTATTTTAATAAAAAATAATTTAAAAAAAGAAAAAAAAATTTCCTCCTCATGCCTTCTACAGTCACATTCCTACAAAATGTTCTTTTAGAATATTTAAGGTTGATGGGTAAGAACATTTTTCTAGATGTAGGCATAACATACTTTTGATCCAGTAATTTCAAATCTCAGCATTTATTCTAAAGAACTAATTAAGCATGGGGCGCCTGGATGGCTCGGTGGGTTAAGCCTCTGACTTTGGCTCAGATCGTGATCCCAGAGTCCTGGGATTGAGGCCCACATAGGGCTCTCTGCTCAGCAGGGAGCCTGCTTGCCCACCCCCACCCGCCGCCTGCCTCTCTGCCTACTTGTGGTCTCTCCCTCTCTCTGTCAAATAAAAAATAAAATCTTAAAAAAGAGAAAAGACAAAATAACCTTATTTTTAAAAAATGGACTAATTAAGCATGTATATCGACTTAGTTACCCAAACTGAAGGAATATAACTAAAAACATCATACATTGATAAGACAATCAGAGAAATCTAACATTAAATATTTGATGATACTATAGAATTATTACTTAATTTTATAAGTGTTACAATAACATTATTATTATTTATTACAATGTTATTACAATAACACTATTATTTATTTTTTAAATGAGCATCTTTACCTTTTAGAGCTATTTATTGATGAAATAAAGAACAAAGATTTGAATAAAATATTTATTCCACCTCTTTCATAGTAGTAAAAGACAAGAAAGAACCAACGGTCTTAGAACTGGATATGCTGTAAGGTTGGTATATCCACACAATGGAATAACATGCTGCTATCAAAATGAAGTTGTATACAGATATGGAAGGACACACCAAAATGCTAACAATGGTCATATCTTGGTGACTTTTCAAACAACTTCAATTTTCTTACTGCTTATTTATATTTTCTGAAATATTTTCATTGAATGTGTTATTTATGTAATGAAATCATTTTAAATTAATTTACTGATGTTTAAGGTAGAGAGAGGTAAGTCAGAGAAGGATTTTGCAAAGAAATTTTAAAGGGCCAGTGACTATGTGGCTGCTGTTCTTTTGATCACAAAAAGACACCTGGCATAGAGGCAGCTCAGAAGGTGATACAAACAATCAATTTAACTGACACTTTTATTTTATCCTCTTTTATATTAATTCCTCCTCCCTAGACCAAGGTGAGTGAAAGCTTTTTATGCCTTAAGTGTTTGCTGTCAGGTCTTTTAGTGAGCCTTTAGTCCTTTCTACAGAGTAACTTCTGGGTGAATTGAGCACTGCCCACAATCCAGTGCTTTGAGCTGGTGCTATTTCCAGAAGGAATTTATGGAAACACAGATTTGATTCTATGTTTGGGTTTTCTGTAATCAATTATACTAGGACTTGGCATCGCCAAAATGCCTAGAATCTATAGTTGTCTTCTTGGTTACAATTAGGTGCATTTTGCAAGATGAAAAATTAAGTAGCAACAAGCACAGTCTTTCAAGAACTGATGGGCCAAGGAGACGAGGCCCCAGCTCACTCAGGACAGGTATAATTTTAACATTTACAAACATGTTTCTCCTGCTAAAAGCCTTGGGCTCCACACAGGGATGATGAAAAGGAAACCTGGGAGGAGAATGAGTGTTTGTGGTAGAAAATCAGAGGAGTGGTCAAGAGATCTGGAAGCCAGTTATGGCTTCCCTGGTTACTCTCCATGGAACATTTGGCCAGTCATGTACCCTGTGTCTGGGGTTCTTTATGTGTTTGACAAGATTCAGAGTTTTGTTCAAACACTTACTTAATTTCAACTTTGTGCAAGACAGTTTGCTAGCTCTAGAGGAATAAAGTGTCAAGGAACTTTTACTCCTTAAAGCAGTACAAACAGGAACATGGTAAAAGACCAGACAGTGTGAGAATAGGATGGTAAAAACTGTTTTTTTGGTGGTTGTGGTGGGGGGGAATGAGAGGGATGAGCCAGACAGAGAGAAAAATTTTGTCTTGATTGAGGGACTGATTTGTTTTCTAATTTTTTTAAAAGATTTTACTCACTTATTTGAGAAAGAGAAAGACAGAGACAGCAAGAGAGAGCACGATTGGGAAGCAGCGGGAAGGGAGAAGCAGGCTCCCCACTGAGCAGGGAGCCTAAGTACATGGGGCTCAATTCCAGGACCCAGAACCCAGGACCCCGGACCCCAAGACCATTACCTGAGCTGAAGGTAGACCTCCAACCAACTGAGAGACCCAGGCTTCCCTGTTTTCTACTTTCTAAATATAACAGTTACATTATTTAGCTTCCCTCTAGATTTCGAGGAAGTCCAGAGCTGGTCTTGGGTTCTCCCCGAAGTAAACTCTGAGACAAAGATTCCAGTGCAGGCAATTTGTTTTGAAGGGGATCCCAGGAAGTGCTAATAGAGGATTGGGGCAATAAGACATGGAAGAAAAACAGGTTACCACGTGGGGAACTGTAGTACTATCCCTTCCAGGTTAGTCTGAGAACATAGAATATGCCTCAAAGTTATCCCAACTAGGGGAGAGGAAGCTGGTGTATCTATGCACCAGCCCCTCATTCATTATTGGTTATGGGCTGCTTCTGGAGGCGCTCACTCCAGCACATCCAGCTTACATTGGGAGCAACAGAACACACTCCATGTCAGAGAGTTGCAAATGCTTGCAGATTTCTTATTTTTGGATATTCATGTTCCCTCTGTGGCAGATTATTAGCTGTCCCACCACCCTAACCCCAATTCCTTCCCGTCTTTCAAAATAAGAGTTTTATTTGGACATAGAGTCACCTAACTAGAGACCATCTTTCCAACTTTCCTCCCAGGTAAGTGTGGCCAAATAACCTGGTTATGGACAACGGGGTGTGCCGAGAAGAAACATCCTTCCAAGATGCCACTTCCAAGTCTTACTCTTAAAAGGATGGGGCAGGTACTCTACTACTTCCCCGCTCCCATTTCCCATTTCCCTCTAGTGGGGATGCTGAGATCAAGGCATTCAGCTTGGACTCAGTGATAGCTGAGTCTATCACTGAGTCTAAGCCAAAAGACACTGAGCCACTCTTCCAGCTCTTGAATGTATCTTCTATTACATAACACAGAAATAAAGATTCTGGTTTAAACATTGTATTTTGGTGTCTCTTTGCTTTATCAGCTTAGCCTATATCTTAAACAATACACTCCCTCCCTCTTAAGACTTTTTTAAAATTTTTCCTTTTTAGTCTTGTTTTATAACTTTTATTGGATTATGTCATTTTGTATATTTCCTGAAAAGGAACAAGCAATTTAAAAAATGAAGAACCATCAAACCCTGTTTTTGATATTTGCCCTACTCATTGCTGCAATCATGCCTTAAATCCTCTCTCTATATTTGGGAAGTTTATGTCAAATGCAAATACAGCTAGATATTAAACAGATTTTATTAAGTAACTGCTGACAGCATGGGAAAATACTGATCTTCACTCCTATTTGTGCAGAGTTGACTGGGCATTTTAAAGGGAGAATAAAGTAACAGGAAGAGGGAGAGAGCAAGGGACTCCTGAAAAATTATAAAGGTTGTTCAGCATAAACGTAATTAGACCAGCTGTGTCTCTTGGCTGGCAATTGTGGAAGTTAGGATTCTCTTCTCCCGCATAGGCTGGGAGACAGAGGCTCTATCCCTCCTAATGATGACTTTTTATTTTTTATTATTTTTTTTAAAGATTTTATTTATTTATCAGAGAGAGAGGGGGGAGCAAGCGAGCACAGGCAGACAGAATGGCAGGCAGAGGCAGAGGGAGAAGCAGGCTCCCCGCCGAGCAAGGAGCCTGATGTGGGACTCGATCCCAGCACACTGGGATCATGACCTGAGCCGAAGGCAGCTGCTCAACCAACTGAGCCACCCAGGCGTCCCAACTTTTTAAAGGAATGAAAGACACTTCTGAATTGTAGGACATACACATGCATCTTGAAGGGACAGAGGAAGAATTTACAACTGCAAGTCTTTTAATAAATCCTCTAGGAAAGGGAGATCAGAGACCCTCATCTGTTGGCTAGTATTGGCAGTAAATTCCTTTGACAGCCCTAAGCTTTTCCAGACAGGAACTCAAGAGGGGACTGGGTTGTCCCAGAGATGCAGCCATAGACTGTTGAAGCCATGTAAAATTTTGGTCAACTCTCTTAGTGCAGGGGATTGAATGAGTGTTTGTGATGAGTGGTTCCGTAGTTCTCAGTTCTCGCAGTATGAATCCCACATCTTCAGGATAGGAGTGGGAACTCACATCTCTAGAAGTTAGGGTGCAGGCATTTGACCACGGTTTTGCTATACCCTTGAATGGATAGATGAGGAACATGATAAGGAGGCCAGTCTCAGGGAAAATGACCTTTGGGTAAGAATGGTGAGGAAGATATTAGTATTTGGGAGCAGAAGCCTGATGTCTTTGAGGGGATGTGGCAAGACTGCATTTGAGAGTATATACATACTGCAAAAGGAATTGTTTGCTGCTCTTGAGACCAACTGCCACCACCGGGATGGAGGACTGCTGCTGGGGTAATGCTGACAGGAATAAGAAGGAAAAAACAAGAAAAGAACAAACCCTTCTTTCTTTCTCCAGCCTTTCCTTCTCCATCAAGCAACCCCTACTGCCCTGTAGGCAAAGAGAAATATGGTCCAAAGCACAACACCCCAAGCAGAGTATTGAAGGGTGGATTTGAAGCTAAGAAACAGATCTCAAAAATAAAAGTTGTTATATGTTAGCTGTAGGTTATTTTTTACAATGGAATAAACTCTTGATCAATGAAATAAACTCTTGATCAATGGAATAAACTCAATGATCTCTTCCAGGGTTCCGGCTATTGTCTCTATGAACTTAGCCCCAAATTTCTATTTCTAAGGCAGACGGTTTTCCCTGCACTAGTCTTGTATATCCAGCTGCCTTCTCTGTATCTTCTCCCCTTTGTCTCTCAGACCCCTAAAACTTAATGTGTCTAAACTCTTTTTTTTAAATGATTTGTTTATTTTAGAGAGAGCGAAAGGACAGAGAGTGTACATGTGTGGGGGGGGGAAGGGCCGAAGGCAAGAATCTTCAAGTACACTCCCTGCTGAGTATGGAACCTGTCATGGGGCTTAATCCCACAGCCCATGAGATCATGACCTGAGCCACCAAGAATCTGATGCTCAAGCGACTGAGCCACCCAGGCACCCTGTGTCCAAACTTGTAATACTTCACCTCTTCCTCATTTTTCACATCCCTTTAATGCCAAATTCTGTGGGCCTACCTTCTCAATATCTTTGGATGTCTTCACTTTTCTCCACATTCACTATAACTGCCTTGGTCCCAGCCACCATCTTCTCTTACCTGAGCTGTCACAGTAGTCTTCTAAGCAATTCCTTGGATCCACTTTTGGTCCCCACCAGTGCAGACTTCTCAGTGATCCCTTACAAATATGATCATAACACTTCTATGTTTAAAGCCCTTTGCTGGTTTCCCATTACCCTCAGGTTAAAGTCTAGAATTCTGACCATGGCTTACAAGGCTCTGAAAGGTCAAACTCTGCCTACCATCCCACTTTCAGTCATTTCAGAACTCCTTCTTGGTACTGCCTTAGGACCTTTGTACATCTATCTGCCCGGATTTCCCTTCCTATATCCTGGGCTCTTCAGCTCACTATCCTCTAGTCATTCTTTAAGACTTAGCTTAAATATCACTTCCCCAGGGAAGAAGAACCAAGATCTAACCACTATCCCTGTCATCTGTGCTAAGAAATGTCTGTGTTTATGAGCTTTAATAGCATCCTCTAATTCTTCTTGGCATTGATCACCTTATAATAATTATTTGTTAAGAGGCACCTGGGTGGCACAGTTGCTTAAGCATCCAACCCTTGGTTTGGGCTCAGTTAATGATCTCAGAGTTGTGATATCAAGCCCCAGGTTGGGCTCCAGGCTTAGCATGGAGACTGCTTAAGACTCTCCCTCTCCCTCTCTCTTCCCTGCTGTGCTCTCTCAATCTGTCTCCCCCTCAAATAAATAATCTTTAAAAATGTTAATAATAATTTTTATTAGTTTTATTTATTATTTTAAAGATTTTATTTATTTTTTTAAAGAGAGATAGCAGAAGAGGGAACACAAGCAGGGGGAGTGGGAGAGGAAGAAGCAGCCTTCCTGCCACACAGGGAACCTGATGCAGGGCTCAATCCCAGGACCCTGGGATCATGACCTGAGCTGAAGGCAGACGCTTAATGACTGAGCCACCCAGGCACCCCCCCAAAAATGTTAATAATTATTTTAATATGTATTCTCACTACACTTATGCTCCATGAGTACAATGTCTGCTTTGTTCACTGCATGTGGTCCTAACTACATATCACTGTTCTAGGCACAGTCATATGTTTGATGACTAAACGGATGAGTGGATTATAAGAAAGCTACTTAGAGAAGCAGCATAGCATAGCAGAAATCACACTGGACTGATTTCTGAATCTGGGTTCATCATTTCCTGGATAATATTTAGCAATAATAAGTTTCTTTTAACCTCAGGGTCCTAATCTTTAAAATGAAGAGAAATCTCTATGGTTTTTTTCAGTTTCTAAACCAGTGAGTCTTACTCTCTAGTGATAATTTTGGTGACCACATACTCTGTATTGACTCGAGCTCTGCAAAGATATAGCAATACCTTTCCCCAGGTTCCCCAATCACCTTTCCCAGGTCCTCCCAATTTAGCACTTTTGGTTTGATCACAGCATAAGTATCACTGTCATCACCACAAATCAACACCTGACTGCTCTGTTTGGGAAATTGAGAAACAAGAAGAAAGCTTAAGATGTGTCAAGCCTCAAGCCAAGACAGGAAACTGGTTCCCCTTAGACAACTTTCCTTCTCCCACTTGAGAATTATGGAGAAAATTTAATGCAAATTCCTGAAATCTTCCCAAACCCCTAATTCTCACTAACACATTCATGAGGGGGAAGTCCACTCAGGTTGGAACAAGGGATGGTGCTGATGGTAGAAATGAGTTCAAACCTTTGGCTCATTCTCACGAGACTCTGAGATAGGTTTGGGCTCACTTGCATGTGGGTGTATCAGGCATTCTGGGAATCCATATCAAACAAAATTACTTCTCTACAAGAAGAAGGACTGAAAGTACAAGACACTGATAATTGTCCAGTTTCCCTACACTGCCTCTGGAATGATTTCTTCCCTGCTTCCCAACCCACCCCAGGGATAAGTGCACCCTCTCTGTAAGTGGTACCCAGTTCTAGCCAGAAAGAGCTCATTCATAATACCACCCCATCCCACTCCCTGGAGCTACTCTAAGTCATAAACCATGCAGTTTGAGGTTACAAATGCCTCTCAGGGGCAACATAGTTCAATCTACAGGCATATTCCCTGAGAGATCCTTGACCCAGTTGGACTATAATGCTACCTATTTGAATTAAGCCAGCAAGGGCTCCCCTCTCACATTAAGGAAACTAAGGAGGAAACGTGTGAAAAGGATCACCCTGCCAACAAAAATATCACATGCCCACAAAATCTGAGTTGTAATAAGCACTCTCAGAGAACCATGCTTAATAGATCACATTTCTAAGATGGAGTGACCTGAGGGCTTGCTCAGCCCAGGGTAGACCAGCTGCATTAAGACTTTGTTCTCTGGAAGACAACATGGGCAGTAACATCTCTGACATGGGCCACAGCAACTTTTTTCTAGATATGTCTCCTGAGGCAAGGGAAATAAAAGCAAAACTAAACTAATGGGACTACATCAAAATAAAAAGCTTCTGCACAGGAAAGGAAACTCAACTAACTCAACTCAACTCAACTCAACGAAGGAAACTCAACTCAAAACTAAAAGGCAGCCTGTGGACTGGAAGAAGATATTTGGAAATGACATATCCAATAAAGGGTTTGTACCCAAAATATATCAAGAACTTAGTAAACTTAACACCCCAAAAATAAGAAATCTAGTTTAAAAAGTGGGCAGAAGACATGAACAGACATTTCTCCAAAGAAGACATACAGATAGCCAACAGACACATAGAAACATGCTCAACATCATATCATCAAGGAAAGGTAAAACACAGCTGCAGTGAGATATAAACTCACAACTGTAAGAACGGCTAAAATCACAAGGTGAGAAAAAACAGGTATTGGCGAGGATGTGGAGAAGGGGGAACATTCTCTGCACTGCTGGTGGGAATGCAAACTGGTGCAGCCATTCTGGAAGACAGTATGGAGGTTCCTCAAAAAGTTAAAAATAGAACTGCCTTACAACCCAGCAATTGCACTACTGGGTCTTTACCACAAAAATACAAAATATTAATTCAAGGGTATATATGCACACCCAAGTTTATAGAAGCATTATCTACAATAGAATATTATTCAGCCTTAGAAAAATGAAATTTTGCCATTTGAAACAACATGGGTGGAAGCAGAGAGTATAATGCCAAGTGAAATAAGTCAGTCAGAGAAAGACAAATACCATATGATTTCACTCCTATGTGGAATTTAAGAAATAAGCAAAGGGAAAAGAAAAAGAAAGAGACAAATTAAGAAACATATTTTACAACTGAAACTAATGTAACGATATGTTAATTAACTGGAATTAAAAACTTCAAAGATTTTGTGTTTCATTCAAGTGAAGAAAGCTTGGTTTGTGGGGAGCTGAAAACCAGCCCACCCTCAATGCTTCAAGCCCTGTGTTTTGGTGGTTGCTTCCTTCCAGACCCTGCACCTTTTCCTAATTCACACAAAGGCCCAGTATGAGCTAGTGATGGCTCTGGCTGAGGCCTCCAGAACTAGAGAGAATACCCCAGGAAAAGACATAGTTCTTGTTGTGTCTTTGGCTCTCACCTTTTTGCAACTTCCTGCAAAACATTACCTTATTTTCCCAAGCAGTATCTGGTCATTTATTTATGACTTGTATCATCCATATTCTCTGTCTTGGGCAGAGTACTATGTTAGGAGGTATATCAGAAAACATTCCCAAGAAAAATAGATGACATTCTCAGATTAGGATAATTCAAGGAGGAAGTTTATTAACAAAATAATAATTTGTGAAGGTGTACTTGGGGAAAATCACACAGAATAGTGCAGTAAACTAGAGTAGCCATGCTGTTACCACACCTAGATTGAAGAGACAAAGGGATGCAGCGATTACTGCAAGTTAGAATCGACAGAATATGCAGTATTACTCAAAATGTGATTTGAAGAACTGTGCAGGTCCACACACTATTAGTTGACGAAGAGATATGTATGGCAATTTAAAAAAGTAGATGCTTAGAAAATTTTATAGCAATTTGACATTGCCATAATATCAAAGTACATGATTAGTGTCAGAAGTTATAATATGAAACTAAACTTTAGGGACGCCTTGATGGCTAAATCGTTAAGTGGCTGCCTTTGGCTCAGGTCATGATCCCAGGTTCCTGGGACCAAGCCCTGAACGAGGCTCTCTGCTTAGAGGGGTGCCTGCTTCTCCCTCTTCCTCTGCCCCTCCTCCAACCTGTTCTCTCTCTTTCACTTACTGTCTCTCAAATAAATAAAATCTTTTAAAAAAAGAGAAAGAAACTTTACTTTTGTGTAAGAATATGTTCTAATGATGCAACAGAAATGATGAGGAAATATTTGGGGGTATTTATTCAGATTAAAAAGCTTGTGCCAGAATGTAAATCAACATGCTGCTTCCTTCATGGAGAAAGTCATGCTCCTCCTCCCATAGATAGATAGATAAATAGATAGATAGATAATAGATAAATATTGTGTGGTTGGTGTAGGCATTTGTCAAAATGCTTTTATTCTATCTAGAGAAAGTTAAACAGCTAATATTTTATTTCTTCTCACATAGCATAGTAATTTGTTTGCTTTCATTTGTTATAATATATGTATAATTGTTATATACACGATATATAACAATATAAATTGTTATAAGAGGGAAATTGGAAGGGGAGGTGAATCATGAGAGACTATGGACTCTGAAAAACAATCTGAGGGGTATGAAGGGGTGGGGGGTGGGAGATTGGGGGAACCAGGTGGTGTGTATTAGAGAGGACACGGATTGCATGGAGCACTAGGTGTGGTGCAAAAACAATGAATACTGTTACGCTGAAAATAAATTTAAAAAATGAAAAAAAAATGTTAATTGTTATTTAACTAATTAAATAAAGAAAGTGAAATACGTAAATTAGTAAAGTCAGCCAAACTCTAGCTAGGTGACATGGTAAAAAGTGTTAATCCTCTAAAGACTAGCTGATGCTTTCAATTTGAGATTATTTTCCTTACTATATGATAAGCTGATCATGGACAACTGTAATTATATGCTAAAGTATGACCGTTAGCAAAGGGAAAAGTTCTGTCAAGAATGTTTGAATTGGGTGCCTCAGTTGGTAGAGAGACTGCCTTCAGCTCATGTCATAATCCCGCAGCCCCAGGATCGAGTTCCCACTCGATGGGATAGAGTCCCCACAGCCCCAGGATCCAGTCCCACATCTGGCTCCCTGCTCAGCAGGGAGTCTGCTTCTCTCTCTGACCCTCCCCCTCTCATGCTCTGTCTCTCTCATTCTCATTCTCCCTCAAATAAATAAAATCTTTAAAAAAAAAAAAAGAATGTTTGCACTACAGGGTACTGAATGGCTCAGTCAGTTAAGCATCTGACTCGTGATTTTGGAGCAGGTCATGATTTCAAGGTCCTGAGATTGAGCCCTGCATCATGTTCCATGCTGAGTGTGGAGCCTACTTAAGATTCCCTCTCTCTCTCCCTCTGCCCCTCTTCCACTGCTCTCACACACATGTGTGCAATTTCTCTCTTTCCCTCTCTCTTTCTCTCTCAAAAAAGAATGTTTGATCTACAGAATGAAGTCTTAGCATTTCTGTAAAATAAAGCACCAGTTTAGTTCCAACCTTTGCAGATGGTGAACTGATCAGCCAGACCTGTTATTTCATTGGTATCCTGAGTATTTTTAGCGATCCTAACAGTTTCACGTAAGGAAGGAATACTAGCTTGGAAAAACAGAGTTTGTACAAATTGCGATAGTACATTGTATTAACAATGATCAATGGAGTTGCTAAAATCCTGATATTTCATAAACGTAAAAGGTTAACACCAAATGTCTTACAAATTTGATAGAACATTTTCAGTTTTATTTTTCATCAAAAGAAGAGCCCTGCTTACATAAGAAAGTTAAAGAAACTTTAGAGATGGTTTCAGGCTGGCTGTACCACTGAAGCTCACAGTCCTCTTCTTTCTCCTCAAACTACCTGGGGTGAAGATAAACTTAAAGTTAAAGTTATAGATCCAGAACTATAACTTAATGGGATAAACAGTTCATGGCTATTGATAAAGAATTGGTGACTTTTGAAACATAGCATCACTTGCCTCATTTCATATAGAAATAAATATGAAATAGCCTGAGCCTATTGAGATTGAGAATCTCTTCTTCTATTCCTGTCAACATACATTTTTCAGATTGATTTCTCTGCTATAGTGCAATTTAAAATTAAAAAAACAACATTGAGAAACAGTTTATATACATATCATGTCTTGTCAGTTTCAACGATGTCCATCCAACCTAAATTAGATGAATTAACAAGTAAAAAGCTAGATGTTTGTCACATTAAAAACTCAAAATTGGTATACACATTGTTATTTCAAAGTGTGTGTAAACATTTAGCAGGGACAGTTACTATATCCTTCCTAATTTTTGGTTTAGATACCATTACAGAATAAATCTATGCATGTTAATTCTCTGTTAATTACCTGAATGCAAACTCCCAATGAACAACATGTCTAAGTTTTGTAATCTTTTCCCCGTGTCTGTTCCAATTATATTTTTAAAATATAACTTTATGCACTTGACTGGAAGCAAAATAAGCTGAATCTTCACCCCAGATAGTTTGAGGAGAAAGAAGAGGACTGTGAGATTCAGTGGTACAGCCAGCCTGAAGCCATCTTTTAAGGAGGAAGCCAGGAACAAACACCAAGACCTCCCTCCCTGCCCTCCAGTCTCCTGCTGGGGCCTCTCCCATTGACCCAAACCAACCAGAACCCAGAGGGCAAGGAACCCTAGAGTAGTGGTCCTTCCAGGTCAGCCTCCAGGGCAGAAGGCAAAATGGAGGACAGGGGAGGTACATTTTGGGGGGCACTGAGATCAAAAATAAAAGCCACAGTTTGTGTCTCAAAGTGTGGATTGTCTTTGTGGGGGTAATAGGCAAACACACAACCAAAAGGCAGTGTAATCAGTGTCAAGATATAAGGAAAACTGGTATCCTATTGGAACACACATCTAATCTAAGGTCCTTCTAACCCAGCCTAGGTGTTAGTTTGGGGCCAGTAGTAGTTAGGTATGGAGTGGCTTTCTAGGAAATGGGACATCTGAGCTGAAGAATGAAGAAAGTACAACCGTTAGCCAGGAGTCAGGCCTCAGGGAATGAGGGTAAGTGTGCCCAAAGAGAACAGCCCATTCAAAGGTGTAGATGCTGAATGACAGGAACATAAAATGGAGGGGCGAGGTAGGAGAGGTGGGACTCTTCCGGTCATGGGGCATCTTACTCTGGGGAAAGGAATTTGACTTTATTGTGAAAAAAAAGGTATTAGATTTATGCTACAGAAGCAAAGACTGAGAAAGTCTTGAACTAAAAAGCCACAGGGATTTTTCTAATATTTTGAGAGAGGCTTGTATTGCAATGTACTTCCCTCTTAGGACCACCTTTGATGTATCAGGTTTTGAACAGATGTGTTTTCATTTTTCATTAGTTTCCACGAATTTCTTAAATTTTTCTTTAATTTCCTGATTGACCCATCCATTCTTTAGTAGTATGCTCTTTAACCTCCATTCATTCTTTAGTAGGATGCTCTTTAACCTCCAACTGTTAGAATTCCTTCCAAATTTTCTCTAGTGATTGAGAGCTCAAGCTTCAAAGCACTGTGGTCTAAAAATATGCAGGGAAAATTATCAATCTTTTGGTATATATTAAGATCTGATTTATGACCCAGTATGTGATCTGAAATATCACATATTTGAGATATGTGGATATCCCATATGAGGGAATAATCTCAGTCTTTTGGTATCTATTGAGACCTGATTTGTGACCCAGAATATGATCTGTTCTGGAGAAAGTTTCATGTGCATTCCAGAAGAATGAGTATTCTGTTGTTTTAGGATGGAAGGTTCTGTATACCTCTGGAAGTCCATCTGGCAGCATGTCATTGAAAGCTCTTGTTTCTTTGTTGATCTTCTGCTTAAATGATCTGTCCATTGCTGTGAGTGAGGTGCTTAAGTCCCCTACTGTTAATGTATTATTATCAATGTGCTTCTTTACTTTGGTTATTATTTGGTTTATATAATTGGCTGCTCTCATGTTGGGAACATAAATATTACAATTGTTAGACCCTTAAATTATGAAATAGTGTCCTTCTTGGTCTCTTTTTACAGTCTCTGTTAATACCCACCATTTACATTGACATGTATAAAACTGGAGGGTATTATGCTAAGTGATATAAGTCAAGCAGAGAAAGACAATTATCATATGGTTTCACTCACATGTGGAACATAAGGAATAACAAGGAGGCCCATAGGGGAAGGGGGAGTAAATCAGAGAGAGGGAGACAAACCATGAGAGACCCTGGACTCCAGGAAACAAACAGAATTTTCAGAGGGTTTTAGAGGGGAGGGATGGAGGAATGAGGTAGCTGGGTGGTGGGTATTAAGGAGGGCATGTGCTGTGATGAGCACTTGGTGTTATATGCAACTAATGAACTAGTCAATCACTGAACACTACATCAAAAACTTAAAATTAAAATAAAATAAAATATCTAGTTTGTCTGCATACAAATTGCCAATAGACACGTGAAAAAATGCTCCACAACATTTCTCATCATGGAAATACAAGTCAAAACCACAATGAGATACCACCTTACACCAGTCAGAATGACTAAAATTAACAAGACAGGAAACAACAAATGTTGGTTAGGATGTGGAGAAAGGGGAGCCCTCTTACACTGTTGGTGGGAATGCAAGCTGGTACAGCCACTCTGTAAAACACTATGGAGGTTCCTCAAGACATCAAAAATAGAGCTACCTGGGCGCCTGGGTGGCTCAGTGGGTTAAGCCGCTGCCTTCGGCTCAGGTCATGATCTCAGGGTCCTGGGATCGAGTCCCGCATCGGGCTCTCTGCTCAGCAGGGAGCCTGCTTCCTCCCCTCTCTCTGCCTGCCTCTCTGCCTACTTGTGATCGCTCTCTGTAAAATAAATAAATAAAAATCTTTAAAAAAAAAATAGAGCTACCCTATGATCCAGCAATTGCACTACTAGGTATTTACCCCAAAGATACAGATCTAGTGAAACAAAGGGGCACCCCCATGTTCATAGCACCGCAATGTTGATAGCAGCAATGCCCACAATAGCCAAACTGTTGAAGGAGCCAAGATGTCCTTCAACAGATGAATGGATAAAGAAGATGTGAAGATGTGGTTCATATCTATAATAGAATATTACTCAGCCATTTGAAAGGATGAATACCTACTATTTACATTGATGTGGATGGAACTGGAGTGTATTATGCTACATCAATCAGAGAAAGACAATTATCATGTGGTTTCACTCATATGTGAAATATAAGAAACAGCACAGAAGATCATAGGAGAATGGAGGGAAAACTAAGAAGAAATCAAAGAGGGAGACAAACCATGAGAGATTCTTGACTCTGGGAAACAAAGTGAGGGTTGCAGATGGGAAGATGAGTGGGGGGATGGGGTAACTGGGTGATGAACATTAAGGAGAACATGTAATATGATGAGCACTGGGTGTTATATGCAACTGATGAATCACTGAACACTACATCTGAAACTAAAGATATACTCTATTTGGATAACTGAATTTAAATTAAAAAAAAAAGTCATGGGGAGGATCCAAAACCTATAAAGAATGTATCAAAGTCAACATCCCAAAAACAAATAATCCAGTTAAGAAATGGGGAGAAGACCTGAATAGTTTTCTGAAGAAGATATACAAATGGTTAACAAAGACATGAAAAGATGCTCAATCAGGGAAATACAAATCAAAACTATGATGAGATACCACCCCTTACCTGTCAGGATAGCTAAAATTAACAACACAGGAAAGAACAGATATTGGGGAGAATGTGAAGAAAGGGGAACGCTCTTGCACTGTTGGTGGGGATGCGAACTGGTGCAGCCTCTCTGGAAAACAATATGGAGATTCCCCCCAAAATTAAAAATGCAGCTATCTTACAATCCAGCAACTGCTTTATTAGGTATTTACCAAAGAATACAAAAATACTGATTCAAAGGGGCACATGCACTCTGATGTTTATAGCAGCATTATCAACAACAGTCAAATTATGGAAAGAGCCCAAATGTCCATTGACTGATGAATGGATAAAGAATATGTAGTATATAAACACAATGGAATATTACTTGGCCATAACAAAGAATGAAATCTTGCCATTTGCAGTGATGTGGATGGAGCTAGAGCTTATTATGCTAAGTGAAATAAGTCAGAGAAAAACAAATACCATATGAGTTCATTCATATGTGGAATTTAAGAAACAAAACAGATGAGCATAGGAGAAGGAAGGTAAAAAAGAGACAGATAAACTACAAGAGACTATTAACTATAGAGAAAAAACTGAGGGTTGATGGAAGAAGGTGGGTGGGGGATGGGCTAAATGGGTGATGGGTCGTAAGGAGGGCACTTGTGATGAGCACTGGGTGTTATGTGTAAGTGCTGCATCACTAAATTCTACTTCCGAAACCAATGTTACACTATGATAGCTAGACTTTAAAAGCTTGAAACAAATAAAAAGGAAGAGAAAGACAAAAACCACCAGAGAAAAGCAGAAAATACCAAAGTCTGGATTAAGAGAGGAGCAGAAAGGCAGCTTGGGTGGTTCAGTCATCTAAGCCCTGACTCTTGATTTCAGTTCAGGTCATGATCTCAGGATCATACCAAGCCCTGTGTCCAGCTCCACACTGAGCATGGAGCCTGCTTAAGATACTCTCTCTCCCTCTTTTACTACCCCTCCTCACCCACCATCCTCACTCTCATGTACTCTCCCTATCTGAAAGAAATAGAGAGAGAGAGAGAGAGAGAGAGAGAAAGAGAAAAATGTAGAGATAATGAGTAATAGTTAAGCCTCAGGGAGGTGCCATACATTGTTCTAAGTCCTTGATATGTATTAATTCATTTAATACTTCCAGCAACATTACCAAAGAGATGCTGTTGCTATTCCCACTTTATAGATGAGGAAACTGAAGTACAGAGAGTTTGGGGAATAGCTGGATTTCCTACTGCAAGTAAAAAGGACTGGCATTTGAACCCAGGCAGTCTGTCTCCAGCATCCGTGCTCTTAACCACTGTTAGTAGTAGGGGAGCAAGCCAGAGTTGGGAAAATGGGGATGAGGGCTAGAAGGGACTAAGACTAACATTTGCTTTCCCACTGTTTCCTCTGTGGAGAGCCCGAAAAGCATAAAAACCAGGAAAAAAAAAAAAGAGTAGGATAGCAAACACAGAGATAGATTGGGGTTATTCTTAAGAGGAAAAATGAAGGAACATGAGAAGTTAAAGATAATTTCTGAATTATTTCATGGGTAAGTGTGGGTGGATAAAAGTGGCAGAAAATAAAAAAATAAAGAATTGGGAATTTAACAGGGAAAATAGTTTACTTTTTATATGTTGAATTCAGATTTCCATTGGGAAATCTACATCTCAACAGAGATTTGTTGATATAGGAGATCTCTTTATTGACCTCCCTTTAACTACCCTGATGGCCTGAACTATATTCATCATTTCTACTGTAAAACATTCATACTGATGCTGATGGCATGCTATACTTATGAAAAACAAAAGCTATACTTTTAGTAAGCCAACACATTTGTGTTCCTATGGGTTGAGTTGTTGAGCTTGTTTCCAGGTTTGTTTATAAAGAGTTGTACTTATTAAATTGATAATTTAATCATTATATAAACTGATGAACTATAAATGGAAAAGGGAGTTATTACCATAAAAGCAAATTTTAATGATTTGAGAAGTTTATGTAAAGCTGAATTTGGTGTGGATAGTTAACTGTAAAAAGACTAGACTATGGACTCTAAAAAACAATCTGAGGGGTTTGAAGTGGCGGAGGGGTGGAAGGTTGGGGTACCAGGTGGTGGGTATTTTAGAGGGCACGGATTACATGGAGCACTTGGTGTGGTGAAAAAATAATGAATACTGTTATGCTGAAAATAAATAAAAAATAAATTTAAAAAAACAGGCTACTTCCATCTTCCAAATTGGCTATTTCTCAATACTTTATTTTTTCTTACCCACACTCCTAAGATGCCCGGACCTATCATCTGTGTTAGATGAGCTTTTTTCATTGCCATTTTGCTTATGATAAAATCGTAAGAAAATGAGTTGGGAGACTTAGACTCAAGTCCCAGTCTGAAGCAATTTTTCTCATGGAGCAATTTTCCTTCTTTGGTCTTTTTGCACAGTCTGACACAAATTTGCTGTCTTTGCCACATTCATTCCCATTTTGGACATTTTGATGATTGATAGCTACAGTATTACTATTGGTTTCTGACTACAGACACTTGCTTTTCTAATCTGGGTTGCTTATGTAGTGCTTCATCCTCTATTTGTCCACGGTAGTTCCTGGGTTTCTATTGGTGGCACAAACAAGCAACTTGGTGTGTGTGTGTGTGTGTGTGTGTGTGTGTGTGTGTGTGTATGTGTCCCAAGGGAAGAAGGCTGATCATTAGCTCATGGTTTGTCAGCAAAATATGTTCACAAGAAGCGATTTGCTGTTATATCTATTGCAGTGATGTTATGTTACTCATGCTTTATGTTTTTCAGAGTTTATTAGTTTTTATGTATCCTCAGTTAATCTCTAGTTCAATGGATTTTGTAAGTAGAATGATCCCCAAACACAAAGTCACCCCTTTAAAATATAATTGAAAATAAAGTCACATTAATTGTGTGTTGCTAATGCTGGATATTATAATAGATAAGGACACAGGATTGTGGAGCTAGACTGCCTGGGTTCAAATCCCAACTTAACCACTTGTTAGCTGTAAAAAACTTAACAGCTTTAAACCTCAGTTTCTTATTCTGAAAAACAGAAATTTTTTTTTACCTTAATTAGTGTGACCTTAATTTTTTATTTTTTATAAACATATATTTTTATCCCCAGGGGTACAGGTCTGTGAATCACCAGGTTTACACACTTCACAGCACTCACCAAAGCACACACCCTCCCCAATGTCCACAATCCCACCCCCTTCTCCCAAACCCCCTCCCCCCAGCAACCTTCAGCCTGTTCTGTTCTGAAAAACAGAAATATTTAAACCAGATAGTCTATGGGAAATCTTCAGCATACTGCCTCACTCAGGGCGAGGCATTATTAGCTGTGATTAATATCATGCCAACTACACTTGCATTAATGAGTCAGGAAAGTACTCAAGATCAACACCCAAACATCCCCATTTTCTCAGACCAGGAGAGATGCATGTGTGTGCATGCTGTTAATTTTTTTTTTTACAATTTTTATTTATTTTTTAAAATTTCTTTTCAGTGTTCCAGAATTCACTGTTTATGCACCACACCCAGTGCTCCATGAAATATGTGCCCTCCATAATACCCACCACCAGGCTCACACAACCTCCCACCACTCCTCCCCTCCAAAACCTCAGTTAGTTCTTCAGAGTCCACAGTCTCTCCCTCCTATTTCCCCCAACCTCCTTCTTCTCTCCCTCTCTGCATGTCCTCCATGTTATTCCTTATGTTCCACAAATAAGCTAAACCATATGATAATTGACTCTCTCTGCTTGAATTGTTTCATTCAGCATAATCTCTTAAAGTCACATCCATGTTGATACAAAAGTTGGGTATTCATCCTTTCTGATGGAGGCATAATACTCCATAGTGTATATGGACCACATCTTCTTTATCCATTCGTCCGTTGAAGGGCATCTTGGTTCTTTCCACAGTTTGGTGACTGGCCATTGCTGCTATGAACATAGGGGTACAGATGGTCCTTCTTTTCACTACATCTATATCTTTGGGGTAAATAATCAATAGTGCAATTGCAGTGTCATAGGGAAGCTCTATTTTTAATTTCTTAAGGAATCTCCACACTGTTTTCCAAAGTGGATGTACCAACTTTCATTCCCACCAACAGTGTAAGAGGGTTCCCCTTTCTCCACATCCTCTCCAACATGTGTTGTTTACTGTCTTGTTAATTCTGGCCTTTCTGGTGTAAGGTGGTATCTCAATGTGGTTTTGATTTGAATCTCCCTGATGGCTAGTGAAGATGAACATTTTTTCATGTGTGTGTTAGCCATTTGTATGCCTTCTTTGGAGAAGTGTCTGTGAAGACATGAATAGACACTTCATGCTGGTATTTTAACTCAGAGCCCCTAGTCTAGTGAGGTTCTCGATTCAGATAGTATCAAGTTTACTTTACTGTTGAGCTGATCTCTTTACTTCTGCAGATCTATGAAACTGACATAATGCTTTATTTTTCTTTAATTTTTAATTTTTATTTTTTTCTAAGCACCAGCCATGGACCTAGAGCTATCTGTGTCAAGAGGAATAGCATGCTTCAGTCAGCTCAAGTGAGCAATGCTTGGAGAATGAGAAATTCTGGTGATAGATAAGGAAAATAAACAGTCCTGGTAGGAATCATTGAAGATGAGAAAAAGGTAATGAGTTAGGACAAAGCCAGTCATCCTCTGGTCCTGCAGATGGCTCTTTGGAGAAGAGACTAAGCCAGGCCCCAGGCCACAGGTCCTAAGAGACTGCCAGCAGCTCTAGGCTGTCTATGAAAGAGGAGCAGAGGGGTGAACATCTGGTTGGAAGGGCAGGGGTAGGGTGGGGAGAGCATGATTTGAATCTCTTGTTTCCTGAGATGGAGATTGGAGATTTTGCCCAGATCAGGAGACCTCAAATCAGAAGACTGCCCACCCACACTCCTTTCTACTCAGGGCATATTTGACCACACAAAATAATATACTCTTTGGAAAACCAGGCAGATTCCTGCAATGGTGCCTACCACATCAGGCCTAGCTTCCCTTGTAACTGAGGCTGATGTCTGGCCCTTAAGCACTCTTAGAGACTCTTTCCATACATAGACACACTGTGCCTACATAGACAGCTGTGTAGTGTACTTTTGATTTGGGGAGCTTCCCTAGCAGTTACCTTCTACATATGTAGAATTGAAACGGGATGCCCTAGAGCTTAGCTAACAATTCTTTTCTCTCTAAAATAAAGGGACTACTAGTTCTGTTTGCCTTATTAAAAGCAGAGCTGTGGCTGAACTGTCAGAACATTTGAAGAAAGATTTGTTGGGAGGAAGCTAGTCTGAGCCCTCAAGAGGTTTTTCTCTTTTACTGGAGTGCCAGTTTTGTAGTCCCAGCTTTTAATCCTAGCTCAGCCACTCTCCAGCTGTACAGCCTTCATGAAGTTGCTTGACTATGTTGATTCTTGGCTTTTTCATCTGTGAACAGAGTGATAATAACAGCTATATGTATGAAACATCTACCACCAGGCATTCTTATAGGATGACGGTGACAATTATGTGAAATGACACCTATGAAGAGCTTAGTACATAACAGGCACATTGTACGTATTCTATGAATGGTAGTCCCAATAAATTCTACAGTGCTGTAGGGGAGGGTGTATCTTGGATTTAGCCCAAAGACAAAAGCATTTGAAAAGACTGACTTAAATAATGGCTATTTCTTAAGATGCAGATCTTCACCTAACCACATCCCCAGAGACAGTTGTTTGCTCCGTGGGGCCCTTCATCCTCTTCACTCCTGGTTTGGGCTGAAGCAGTTGACCTAGGGATGACAGGACTGCCACTATAAGCTTGATTGCTGTAAGAGTCTTCCCTCTTCCCAAGCTAATCACAAGTAAGCCACTTGCATCATATGGTTACAGGAACTCAAAGAGAATTAAAAACGTTAATACTGAACCACAGTTTATTCATCTTCTCTTCAATTGATGGGCAGGTTTTGGATATTGTGAAGAATTTTTAGAACATTCCTTGTATATATCTTCTATTTTACATAAGCGAGAATTTCTCTTTGATATAGAATTCAATTGTTGAGTTGTGAGGCATACGAATATTCAACCTTATAAGATAAAGCCAAACTGTTTTCCAAAGTGGCTGTATCATTTTACACTCTTAGCAAGCAGTGCATAAGAGATCCTGGGATCTTTATCCTTTGGTGTCGTCAAGTGACAGTCAAAAAGAATAAACACCAGATATAAACATTGTTGTCATGTGAATTTTAGCAATATATTAGAATTATAATTAAATTATAATTTAACTGAAAAGAGCAAATCCCAGAAGGATGCATACAGTATATTTTACATAGCTTGGAAATTATGTATCTATTAGGACTATATAAAGATAAAATAAAGCTATATCAAAAACAACTCAAGGGGAAGGGATATCTGTAATCCAGGTTCATAGCAGCCATATTCACAACAGCCAAAAGGTGAAAGGAACCCATGTCCAACTATGGATGAAAGGATGAATAAAGTATGGTATATACATACCATAGAATATTGTTTGGCTTTAAAAGGAAAAAAATCCTGACACATGCTCCAATATGGATGACCCTTTAGGTCATTATGCTAAGTAAATAAGCCAGCCATAAATCTTACATGATGACCTTTATGAAGTAACTAGAGTAGTCAAAATTCGTAGACAGAAAGTAGAAGGGTGGATGTGGGTGGAAATGGGGAGTTGTTTAATGAGTTCAGAGTTTCTGTTTTGCAAGATGAAAGGAGTTCTAGGGATTGGTTGCACAATAATGTGAATGTACTCAACCATACTAAACTGTCTAAACCTTAGAAATGGTTAAGAGAGTAAATTTTCTGTTATGTGCATTATACCACAATCAAACAAACAAAAAGGAAGTAAAGAGGATCAGGAACATGAGGTTCAGGAAAGTGATGACCTGTGTGTGTGTGAAGCAAGGTTAATGATGGGAAGATAGGATATGGGGAAGTACCATGTAGCTCCAAGTTGTTGTCAAGACCCTACCTTCTGTGTGCCCGGGTGGCTCAGTTGGTTAAGTGACAGCCTTCAGCACAGGTCATGATCCTGGAGTCGTGGGATCAAGTCCCACATCAGGCTCCCTGCTCAGCAGACAGTCTTCTTCTCCCACTGACCTCTCTCTTCTTATGCTCTCTCTCTCTCTCTCATTCTCTCTTTCTCTCCCAAATAAATAAATAAAATCTTTAAAAAAAAAAGACCCTTATTTTCATTTTCAGTGGTGAATACGCAAAAAATGGTAATTTAATGCAAAGCTAGTTGCATTAAAAAATAAACAAATGTATAAAAGTACACCAATACATGTGCCTGGGTGGCTCAGTGGGTTAAAGCCTCTGCCTTCAGTTCAGGTCATGATCCCAGGTTCCTGGGATCCAGACCCACATCGGGCTCTCTGCTTCCGCACCCCCCCACCTGCCCTTCTCTCTGCCTACTTGTGATCTCTGTCTGTCAAATAAATAAATAAAATCTTTTTTTTTAAGTGCACCAATAATGAGAGCTTGTCATAAGCCAGGGGTTAGATCAGACCAATTCTCTACACCCAAAGTGGAGAAACATTCATTCTCAAGGTTCTCTATAGTAAATTATAGACGGTTTTTAAATTTGCAATGAAAGTTTAAACTTCATTTGCTAATATCTTCCAGCTGTCATTTTCATGAAGTCTTGATTTAAAGAACTCTTCCAGTTCTATCCATGTTGATGTAAAAGTTAGGTAGTCATCATTTCTGTTGGCTGAGTGATATTCCATTGTATATATGAATCTATTACAATGTATATATTATCCATTCATCTGTTGAAGGGCATCTCAGCTCCTTCCACAGTTTGGCTATTGTGATGAGTATTAAGGAGGACATGTATTACACGGAGCACAGGGTTTTCTATGTAAACAATGAATCCTGGACACTACATCAAAAACTAATGACATACTCTATGGTGATTAAGATAACATAATAAAAAATAATAAAAATAAAATAAATGGTAATTTGGTGTAGACAGAAAAAGAAAAAAGAAAGAAAGAATGCTTCCAGGTATTACTGAAGACAGAAGCTTGACCAGGCGGACCTCCACCTGGCAATTTCACTCAAAATTCTGGCACCCAGAAGAGGCAAACAAGAAAGGAAGCTTGCCTTTATAGAAAGCTATATTTTAAAGCAATTCAGCAGAAGGCTAATTTATTAATTAACCCAAGTGAGAATTTAGGTGCAAATTGTCCAGTCAGCATTCTAATTTTTCTACAAAATTAACCCATAATAAATTTATAGTTGACTTCTTCTGACCCAAGTTTTTTATAGGATGCCGACTTAACAAGGCTTTCTCCAGGTCTGTTTATGTCATTGGGTATAACAAAATAGATTTTAGAACTGAAATAACTATAGAGATCATCTTGTCTAGAGATGGTAGACAGCTAGCACATATGCCACTACTCTCCAAACCCATGCCCATGACAGACATTGCTAATTGACTGTGGCACACTTTGCCTGATCTACCTCAAAATCCTTTCTGCTTGCCTTCCAGGCAGCTGTATGGGATTAAACCTATATGGCCACTTTGATCTAGTTCAAACCCTTTGCTTGTACAGATGGAGAAATATAGTAAAGATGGTGACTCTCCAAGGTCAAAAACAAATCCAGTGCCATTTCCACTACCCTTGAGTCATCCTTTCTTTTGTAGCTCTGACAGAAACTGGACGTTCTTTTATCACAGGAATTTCAGTCTCTCCTGCTCTAATGAGATGAATCCAGCCCCAATTATGCAGCCCTATCCACAGACCATTTTCTTTCTGGGACTTGCAGGACTTTCTCCTACTCCCTGTCCTTTCAGCTGTTCTGCTGTTGGAAAAACCTTCCACAGAAAAGAAAGTACCCTTCTTACCTTCTATGCAGTTCCTCAGGCATCTCCCCAAGCCAAGCCTTTATGAACACCACCACCAGATGGATGAATATAATCCATCAGAGATGTCACCCAGCAGGGATACCTCTCTTTCAAGACTGTTTTTTCAACGTGGTATAGGTACCCTTTATGGCCTGAGATAATTTTCCCCTCCATAACCCTTTATCTGCTCTACCCCTACCCCACAAATGGCCAGGAATTATTTCTCTGAGAAAACTTACAAATTCCAAATTGTTGGACAGATAAAATGGTGATGAAATTGTGGGAACAGGTAAGCTGGCCACATCCCATGTGAATTATCTGTGGAAACAGAATTAAAGAACATTTGGTGCCTTTTGAAATTGGCCTTAATTAGGATGCTTAATGGAGCTGAAGAAAGGCAGGTAGCAGCTAAGGATCTTTCCCTCTGAAGTGCCACAAAATGGTGGCAGAAAGGCCTGTTCCTCTAAAAGAGGGGCCAGTAGCAGGCAGGGTATCATCTGCCTTCAAATATGTGAGGACATCATCTGCCTTCAAATATGTGAGGACATTTTACAACATTGGCTAAGTTGCCTAGATTAGAAATAAACTAGAAGTAGTTTTGCCAGCCCCTCTTCCAGCTGAAAAGAAATACATTGCCTTAAAGCCACAGAAAAAGCTTTGGAGATAATTGGTCCAAACATCTCATTTTATTTCAATTAATTAATTAATAGTTTCAGAAGTAGAGCTTAATGATTCATCAGTTGCACGTTAACACCCAGTGCTCATTCTATCAAGTGCCCCCCTCAATGCCCATCACCCTGTTACCCCATCCTGCCACCCGTCTCACTTCCTGCAATCCTCAGTTTGTTTCCTATAGTTGAGTCTCTTATAGTTTATCTCCCTCTCTATTTTTATCCTATTTTATTTTCCCTTCCCTTCTTCTATGTCCATCTGTTTGGTTTCTCAAATTCCACATATGAGTGCAATCAACGATATGGTATTTGTATTTCTCTGTCTGACTTGTTTCATTTAGCATAATATGCTCTAGTTCCACCCAGCTCATTGCAAATGGCACAATTTCATTGTTTTTGATGGTTGAGTAATATTCCATCGTGTATATATACACCACCTCTTCTTTATCCATTCATCTTTTGAAGGACATCTGGGCTCTTTCCGTATTTTGGCTATTGGGGATATTGCTGCCCTGAGAGAGGAACAAATCAAAGAAAGCAAAGAAACTCACAACTGAAGTCTAGTCTCAATGGGGAACATACTGCTGCTGGTGACTAAATAAAATCAGAGAACTTTGCAACTGGAGAGTGAAGTTGACACAGGCAAGGGACTGGAACTGGCTTGGTGCCCAGCATGGTGCAATCACCTTACAGATGTGTTTCTCTCTTAAACTTCTCAACAAGTCTAGGTGATTTAGACCTTTTTCATGGATAACATAGAGGCTCAGAGATAGTAAGTAACTTGTCTAAGGTGACCTGCTTAGAAGAATTTGGGTATGACATTTGAACCCACATCAGCTGAGAGCCTAGGCCTTCCTTCCTGATACTCTCTGGATCACTGGACTCATAGAGTCCAGGCTACATAGCCCATACTCTATGTAGCCCAGGCTACATAGAGTCAAACCACTTCTATGTGGATTTTTACAATCCCAGAGTTAGGTAGAAGTATATTTTACTTTGATACTTCCAAGGAAAGTCCTGGGTAAGCAAACAGATTATAGTAAAGTGTTGGTGGGGGACTTTCATTTTTTGTGGGGAATATGGAATCCTCTTAAGTGAATAAAATGTTCTCAAGCTACTTGGTAGTAACTATTTTTATAAATCTAGTCTATGATAAGGTATTACTTCTAGCTCCCTGGTCTACATCTAGAAAAGAAAACTTTACATATAATGTTTAAAATAAAGTATTTATTTTATAGGGCTTTATACCATGTTATATATATTATATACCTTATTATACATAGGAAAATTATACAAATTTGGAAAATGTAGGAAACCAGGGAATGCTATAAGTCCTATAGCTTCAAGCTGAGGCTCTTCTGAAGGTGTTTCATAATGGGAATGTTGCTTAGTAACTCAAACCAAGTTTATTTGTGAATATTTTTGTTGTTTTTAGCTTTTAAAATATTATCAACTACATTGTAACAAATATTCCTTAGTTAAGTCATAGTTTATATACAATATTATCTCTTTTAAAAAATTAATTTATTTTTATTTTTTAAATTTATTTTCAGTGTACCAGAATTCATTGTTTACGTACCACACCCAGTGTTCCATGCAATACATGCCCTCCATAATACCCACCACCAGGCTCACCCAACCTCCCACCCCTCACCCCTTCGAAATTCTCAGAGTCCATAGTCTCACATGGTTCATCTCCCTCCAATTTCCCCCAACCCCCTTCTCCTCTCCATCTCCCCATGTCCTCCATGTTATTTCTTATGCTCCACAAATAAGTGAAACCATATGATAATTGACTCTCTCTGCTTGACTTATTTCACTCAGCATAATCTCTAGCAGTCCCATGCATGTTGATACAAAAGTCGGGTATTCATCCTTTCTGATGGAGGCATAATAACCCATAGTGTATATGGACCACATCTTCCTTATCCATTTGTCCCCTGAATGGCTTCTTGGTTCTTTGTACAGTTTGGTGACTGTGGCCATTGCTGCTATGAACATTTACAGATGGTCCTTCTTTTCACTACATCTGTATCTTTGGGGTAAATACCCAGTAGTACATTTGCAGGGTCATAGGGTAGCACTATTTTTAATTTCTTAAGGAATCTCCACACAGTTTTCCAAAGGTGCTGCACCAACTTGTATTCCCACCAACAGTGTAAGAGAGTTCCCCTTTCTCCACATCCTCTCCAACACATGTTGTTTACTGTCTTGTTAATTTTGGCCATTCGAACTGGTGTAAAGTGGCATCTCAATGAGGTTATGATTTGAATCTCCCTGATGGCTTACAGTATTAGCTCTTTAAAATTAACTACTAGAAATTACCAGTCAGATTTAAGGCTTTTGATAGATATTTCGATAGGTATTCCTCCAGATCTCCTATCTTCACATAGAAATTGCCTCCAGAAAATCTGCTCCAATTTACATTCTCAAGCAGTGTAAGAAAGGCCCATTTTCCTAAACCCTATTAACACTAGGTCTGCATTTTTTATTCAGTGATATTGAATATTGTTTTATGTGTTCATTAGCCATTTGTATTTCTTCTTTTCTGAATTATATTTCATTTCCTGGACCCATTTTTCTTATTACCATGCTTGCCTTTTTCTCCTTAGTTGACAAGCACTTTTACTAGTGAGAATATCCACATTTTGATATATTTCGTTATGCAGAACTCTGTATGTGGTGAGACACCAGAAAAACAAATTAAAAGACAAATGGAGAAAAACAAATTTGCAATGGCTATAATGTTTTTCTTATAGTTGCTGAACGGAGTGTTACTCTTAGAACTAGATTGTTCCAAATGAAAAGAACAAGACAAAAGAACTATACAAGAGAACTATATGAAGAGTTCAAAATAATGATTATAAAGATATTTACCACACTTGAAAGAATAGCGGATTAACTCGGTAAGAACTTTTAAAAAGTAGATAGAAAATATAAACAAAGAACAATTCAGAGCTGAAGAATACAATAACTGAAGTGAAAAACACACTACAAGGAATCAATAGTAGACTGGAGGATGCAGAAGAAGGGATCAGCAATATGGAAGACAGGTAGTTGAAAGCACCAAAGATGAACAGCAATCAATGAATCAACCAGTAATGAGGAAAGATTAATGAACCTTTGGAACACGTCAAGCATACTAATATTCACAATAGAGGTCCCAGCAGGCAAAGAGAGATAGAACAGGGCAGAAAACTTCTTTAAAGATATAATAGCTGACAAATTCCCTAACCTGGGGAAGGAAACAGACTTCCAGGTCCAGGGAACAGAGAAGATACCAAACAAGATCAATCCAACGAGGTCCACACAAGACACATAATAATTAAAATAGCAAACAAAATTAAATGTAACTAGAGAATATTAAAAACAACAAGAGAAAAGCATTTAGTCATAAGGGAAACTCTACAAGACTGTCGATTGATTTTTTAGCAGAAACTTAGCAGGTCTGAATAGAGTGGCATAATATATTCAAAGTGCTAAAAAAAAAAAAAAAAACCCAAGAATAATCTACATGGCAATATTATCATTCAGAATTGAAGGAGAGATAAAGATTTTCCCTGACACACAAAACTTAAAGGAGCTCTTCACTACTAAATCAGCTTTATAATAAATGTTAAATGAGCATCATGAAGCATAAAAGGAAAGGCCAAAAATAGAAATATAAAAATTATGAGAGAAAAAAAGCTCACTGTTAAAAGTGGATCAACCATTTGTAAATCTAATATTAAGGTTAAAAAACAAAAGTAGTAAAATAAACTATATCTATGATAATTAGTTTAGGGATACAAAAAATTAAAAGATGTAAAATATGACATATAATACATGAAACATGAAAATGTGAGTAAAACTTAAGTGAACATAAACTTAAAATATACTGCTATATACACAGGGTGTTTTATATGAAACTCTTGATAACCACAAGATCCTAAAATGGATACACAAAAAACAAAGAGAAATAAATCCAAACAGATCTCCAATCACAAAGAAAGAGAACAAGAGAAGAACTATAGGAGCAAAAAGAAAACAATAAACAAAATGGATATAAGTATATACCTATCAATATTACTTTAAATGTAAGCAGAGTAAGTGCTCCAATCAAAAGACATGGGGTGGCAGAATGGACAAAGAAGATGGATTGCATATAAGAGACTCACTTGAGGCCTTAAAACACAAACAGACTGAAAGTAAAGGAATGGAAAAAGATATTCCATGCAAATGGGGATGAAAAGAAAACTAAGATAGCAATTCTTACATCAAACAAAAATAGACTTTAAAACAAACAGTGTACCAAGAGACACAGAAGGGCATTACATAGATAAAAGGATCAATCTAACAAGAGGATAACAATTGTAAATATTTATGCATCCAACACAGGATCACATAAGCATAACTATAATTACTAAAAACATAAAAGGAAAATTTGAATAATATTATAATAGTCAAGACTTTAATGCCCCACTTACATCAATGGATAGATCATCAAGAAGTAAACAGTGGCCTTAAATGTCAAATTAGACCAGATGGACTTAATAGATAAATACAAAACATTCTTTTTTTTTTTAAAATTAAATTCAATTAGTCAACATATAGTACATCTAATCAAATCCAGCAAGATACACATTCTTTTCAAGTGTATATTGATCATTCTCTAGGATAATCACATATTAGGTCATATAAATTTTTTATTAAATTTTAAAAGACTAAAGCCACATCAAGCATCTTTTCTAACTTCAACAGTATGACACTAAAAATCAGTTATAAGAAAAACACTTGCAAAACACAAATTCATGGAGGCTACTCACCATGTTACTAAATAGCCAATGGGTCAATGAAGAAATCAAAGAACAAATAAAAATATACTTTGAAGATGTGATCTATATCTATATACAAAATTATATAGATCTATATCTATATACAAAATTCCATTTTGTGTAGATATATAGTTATAGGTATACAGATATAGATCTTGCCATTTACAATGAGGTGGATGGAACTAGAGTGTGTTATGCTAAGTGAAATAAGTCAGTCAGAAAGACAAATATGTGATTGATTTCACTCATATGTGGAATTTAAGAAACCAAGCAGATGAACATAGAAGAATGGAAGGAAAAATAAATAAGATAAAAACATAGAGAGAGATACACTATCAGAGACTCTTAACTATAGGAAACAAACTGAAGATTGCAGGAGGGGAGGTGGGTGGCAGGATGAGGTAACAGGGTGATGGGCATTAAGGGGGGTACTTGATGGAATAAGCACTGGGTGTTATGTGCAACTGATGAATCACTAAACTCTACCCCTGAATCTAATAATACACTATATATTGACCAAATTGGATTTAAGTAAAAAATTTAAAATAAAAATACGTTGAGACACATGAAAATGGAAACACAATGTTCCAAAATTTTGAGGATGCAGCAAAAGCACTTCTAAGAGGGAATTTTATAGTGATACAGGCCTACCTTAGAAAATAAGAAATATTCTGGGAATGGTAATTATACATTTAAAAAAATACAATGGGTTATGGACATTGGGGAGAGTATGTGCTTTGGTGAGTGCTGTGAAGTGTGTAAACCTGGCGATTCACAGATCTGTATCCCTGGGGATAAAAATATATGTTTATAAAAAATAAAAAATTAAAAAAAATACAATGTATTTATGTGAGTAAAGGTTCTTGCCAATAAGTGCAACATTTACTACACTCTATAATGGTGCAAGTATCATCAACCATTTTTGTAGGAATTCCAGCTGAAAATGTGATAGAACACAGTATAATTTCACTGAAAGGATGTATTCCCCACAATACGTTGCCCAGTATAGCCATAGCAAGATTTCAGATATAAAATATGTTTCTAAGAGTGATAAAATTTCATTGCATGTGAAAAAAATAATTTTTGTGATAGTATGTTGTCTTAGTCCATTTGAGATGCTATAACAGAATATTATAGGCTCAGTTGCTTATTTATAACAATGCTAATGAATTTCTCATAGTTCTGGAGGCTGGGAAGTCCAAGATCTAGATCCTGAAAATTTTGGTGTGTGGTGAAGCTCTGCTTTTGTCTCACAAATTGTCATCTTGCTGTGTCTTCACATGGTGGAGGGGAAAAAAAAAAAAAAAAAAACCTTTGAGGTTCTTTAAATATGGGTATGAATTCCATTCATTTGGGCTCTACTCTCATCTAACTAGCTCCCAAAACACTTACCTTATGATGCCATCACATTTGGAATTTAGATTTCAACATATGGATTTGGGGGGAGGAACAAATATTCATTCTGGAACATTCTGCTCCTGGACCCCCAAATTTATGTCTTTTTCACATGCATATATGTTTTGTCTATCCAAACATCCCCCAAGTCTTTTTTCTTTTCTTTTATATTTTTTTAAAATTTAAGTGCAATTAGCCAACATACATCATTAGTTTTTGATGTAATGTTCAATAATTCATTAGTTGAGTATAACAACCAATGCTTATCACAATACATAGCTTCCTTGATGTCCATCACCCAGTTACCCCTCCCCTCACCGCCCCCCTTCCAGAAACCCTCAGTTTGTTTCCCAAGATTAAGAGTCTCTTATGGCTTGTCTCCCTCTCTGGTTTTGTCTTATTTCATTTTTTCTTCTCTTCCCCATGATCCTCTGCCTTGTTTCTCAAATTCCACGTATCAGTACTGATTGACTTATTTCATTTGTATAATATTCTCTAGGTCCACCCACATTATTGCAAATGGCAAGATTTCTTTTTTCTTATTTTTTTATTTTTGCACAATATTTTAATATCTCTCTCTATATAGCGAGAACCGGAGGAAATAGAAAACCTATACAGACCCATTACCAGGAAGAAAATTAAAGCAGTAATCAAAAACCTCCCAAAAAACAAGAGTCCAGGGTCAGTAGGCTTTCCAGGGGAATTCTACCAAACATTTAAAGAGGAAATAATACCAATTCTACTGAAGCTATTTCAAAAGATAGAAATGGAAAGAAAACTTCCAAACTCATTCTTTGAGGCCAGCATTACCCTGATCTCCAAACCAGAAAAGGATCGCATCAAAAAGGACAATTATAGACCAATATCCCTGATGAACATGGATACCAAAATACTCAACAAGATCCTAGCCAATAGAATCCAATAGTGCAAAAGGATTATTCACCATAACCATGTGGGGTTTATTCCTGGGATGCAAGTGTGGTTCAATATTCACAAATCAATCAACATGATAGAGCACATTAACAAAAGAAGAGACAGAAATCATATTCTCTCAATTGATGCTGAAAAAGTATTTGACAAAATGCAGCATCCTTTCCTGATTAAAATTCTTCAGAATGTAGGGATAGAGGGAATACTCTTCAATATCATAAAATCCATCTAGAAAAGCCCACAGTAATATCATTCTCATAGAGGAAAATCTGAGAGCTTTTCCCACAAGATTAGGAACATGACAGGGATGCCCACTCTCACCACTTTTGTTCAACATAGTACTAGAAGTCCTAGCATCAACAATCAGGCAACAAAAAGGAATAGAAGGCATTCAAATTGGCAAAGAAGTCACACAGTTTTTGCCGAAGACATTATATTTTATGTGGAAAACCCAAAAGACTTCACATCCAAATTACTAGGACTCATACAGGAATTCAGTAATGTTGCAGGATACAAAATCAATGCACAGAAATCAGTTGCATCTCTATATACTGACATTGTGACTGAAGAAAGAGAAATTAAGGAATTGACTTTGTTTCTAATAGCACCAAACACCATTAGATAACTAGGAATAAACCTAACCATAGAGGGAAAAATCTATAATCCAGAAACTACAGTATACTTATGAATGACATTGAGGAAGACACAAAGAGTTGGAAAAACATTTCATGCTCTTGAATTAGAAGAATAAAATTGTGTAAATGTCTATGCTGCCTAGAGCAATCTACACTTCAACATAATCCCTATCACATCATGGACATTTTTCAACTGAGCTGGAAGAAACAATCCTAAAATTTGTATGGAGCCAGAAAAGACCCTGAATCACCAGGTGATTATTGAGAAAGAAAAACAAGGCTGGAGGCATCATGTTGCCTGACTTCATGCTATGTTACAAAGCTGTGATCACCCAGGCAGCATGTTATTGGTAAGAAAACAAACATGTAGATCAGTGGAACAGAAGAGAGACTCCAGAAATGGACCCTCAACTCTATGTTCAACTAATCTCTGGCAAATCAGGAAAAATATCCAATGGAAAACAGACAGTCACTTCAATAAGCGGTGCTGGGAAAATTGGACAGCTACATACAAAAGAAAAAAACCAGACCATTCTCTTATGCCATACACAAAGATAAACTTAAAATGGATGAAAGACCTCTGTGTGAGATAGGAATCCATCAAAATCCTAGAGGAGAACACAGGAATTAACCTCTTTGACATTGGCCACAGCAACTTCTTTCAAGAGATGTCTCCAAAGGCAGTGGAAAAAAATGCAAAATGAACATTTGGAATATCATCAAGATAAAAATATTCTGCAGAGCGAAGAAATCAGTTAACAAAACGAAGAGGTAACCCATGGAATAGGAGAAGATATTTGCACATCACATTACACATAAAAAGCTGATATCCAAGATCTATAAAGAACTCCTCAAACTCAACACTCAAAAAACAAATAACCCACTCAAAAATGGGAAGAAGACATGAACAGACACCTCTCTGAAGAAGATATGCAAATGGCTAACAGACACATGAAAAAATATTCAACATCACTAGCCATCAGGGAAATATAAATCAAAACCACAATGAGATAACACCTGACACCAGTTAGAAGGGCAAAAATTAACAAAACAGGCAACAATAAATGTTGGCAAGGATGTGAAGAAAGGAGAATCCTCTTACAATCTTGGTGGGAATGCAAGCTGGTATCGAGGTTCCTCAAGACATTAAAAATAGAGCTACTTTATCACCTAGCAATTGCACTACTAAGTATTTATCCCAAAGATACAGATGTAGGGAAAAGAAGGGGCACCTGTACCCCAATGTTCATAGCAGCAATGTCCATCATAGCCAAACTGTGGAAGGAGCCAAGATGCCCTTCAACAGATGAATGGATAAAGAAGATGTGGTATGTACATAAAATGGAATATTATGCAACTATCATAAAGGATGAATATCCACCATTTGCATCGATATGGATGGAAGTGGAGGGGATTATGCAAACTGAAGTAAGTGAAGCAGAGAAAGACAAATATCATATGGTTTCACTCATTTGTGGAACATAAGCAATAGCACAGAGGACCATAGGGGTAGAGAGGGAAATCTAGAAGGACAGAAATCAAAAATGAAGATGAACCATGAAAGACTATGGGCCCCAAGAAACAAACTGAGAGTTTCAGAGGGGAGAGGGGTGGAGGATGGGGTAACAGGGTGATGGGTATTAGGTAGGGCATATGTGGTGAGGAGCACTGAGTGTTCTATGCAACTAATGAATCACTGAATTACATCAAAACACTGCATCAAAACTACATCAAAACACTACATCAAAAACTAATGATACTATGAACACAACATTGAATATACAATGATACATTGAACACTACATCAAAGACTAATGATACAGTGGCTAAATGAACATAATAAAAAAGACCAAAAAAAAAAAACCAACCCTATAAATGTTAGGGGCTCCTTCAGTGTGGACTCAGGCTGATCCTCTCCAGGAGGGTCCTGGTACAGTCTGATGCCTTTTGCTGGACCAGTCCCAGGAAAGCAGTTGCATGACCATGCAGTAGTTCACAGATTATGGCAACACAGAGGAGAAAGCCAGCACTGAGACTCACTGTTTTCATCACAGCTTCCACACTCCTATGCCCAGGAACAGTGCCAGACTTAGGCACCACCCATTTTTATGTCCTAGGGGATTGTCAGACCACAGTGTCACATGTGGGATTCTGACCCAGTTCACCAACTGAGCACCTTGGCCAGACACCTCCCCCACTGTAGCAGACTTTTAAAGGTTCTGACTTTGTGCTCTGCTGCTTATAAATCTATGTGGTAGCCTTTTTAAACAGGTTACCTCCCTGCTGTCATACCTTCAGCTCTATCACCCTGGATTCAAGTCTCTGCACCCCCTATATTTCAAAAGGTGTCATTTTTCTATTGGTAGACTTGTGGTATTTGTTTTCTCAGAACTCTGACAGATTTCTTGGGTGTTCAGAATGTGTTGATAACTATCTTGCATTCAAGGGGTGAAAGAAACTTGGGTCCCCCCTCACTCTGCCAACTTAACTCCTTTTAACTAACTGGAATTTCATGAAAATTTTTCTTTTCTTTATTTATTTTCAGCATAACAGTATTCATTATTTTTGCACCACACCCAGTGCTCCATGCAATCCGTGCCCTCTATAATACCCACCACCAAGTACCTTGACCTCCCACTCCCTGCCCCTTCAAAACCCTCAGATTGTTTTTCAGAGTCTATAGTCTCTCATGATTCACCTCCCCTTCCAATTTCTCCCAACTCCCTTCTCCTATCTCCCCATGTCCTCCATGCTATTTGTTATGCTCCACAAATAAGTGAAACCATATGATAATTGACTCTCTCTCTGCTTGACTTATTTCACTCAGCATAATCTCTTCCTGTCCCGTCCATGTTGCTACAAAAGTTGGGTATTTGTCCTTTCTTATGGAGGCGTAATACTCCATAATGTCTATGGACCACATCTTCCTTATCCATTCATCTATTGAATGGCATCTTGGTTCTTTCCACAGTTTGGCGACTGTGGCCATTGCTGCTATAAACATTGGGGTACAGATGGCCCTTCTTCTCACGACATCTGTATCTTTGGGGTAAATACCCAGGAGTGCAATTGTAGGGTCATAGGGAAGCTCTATTTTTAATTTCTTGGGGAATCTCCACACTGTCTCCAAAGAGGCTGCACCAACTTGCATTCCCACCAACACTGTAAGAAGGTTCCCCTTCCTCCACATCCCCTCCAACACATGTTGTTTCCTGTCTTGCTAATTTTGGCCATTCTAACTGGTGTAAGGTGGTATCTCAATGTGGTTTTAATTTGATTCTCCCTGATGGCTAGTGATGATGAACATTTTTTCATGTGTCTGATAGCCATTTGTATGTCTTCATTGGAGAAGTGTCTGTCCATATCTTCTGCCCATTTTTTGATATGATTGTCTATTTTGTGTGTGTTGAGTTTGAGGAGTTCTTTATAGATCCTGGATATCAACCTTCTGTCTGTACTGTCATTTGCAAATATCTTCTCCCATTCCGTGGGTTGCCTCTTTGTTTTCTTGACTGTTTCCTTTGCTGTGCAGAAGCTTTGATTTTGATGAAGTCCCAAAAGTTCATTTTTGCTTTTGTTTCCTTTGCCTTTGGAGACATCTCTTGAAAGAAGTTGCTGTGGCTGATATCGAAGAGATTACTGCCTATGTTCTCCTCTAGGATTCTGATGGATTCCTATCTCACATTGAGGTCTTTTATCCATTTTGAGTTTATCTTTGTGTACGGTGTAAGAGAATGGTCGAGTTTCATTCTTGTACATATAGCTGTCCAGTTTTCAAAGCACCATTTATTGAAGGGACTGTCTTTTTTCCACTGTATATTTTTTCCTTTTTCGTTGAAGATTATTTGGCCATAGAGTTGAGGGTCTGTATCTGGGCTCTCTACTCTGTTCCACTGGTCTATGTGTCTGTTTTTATGCCAGTACCATGCTGTCTTGGCGATCACAGCTTTGTAGTAAAGCTTGAAATCAGGTAACATGATGCCCCCCATTTATTCAACATTTCCTTAGCAATTCGGGGTCTCTTCTGATTCCATACAAATTCTAAGATTGTTTGCTCCAGCTCTTTGAAAATTACCAGTGGAATTTTGATCAGAATGGCATTAAAAGTATAGATTCCTCTAGGCAGTATAGACATTTTAACAATGTTTATTCTTCCGATCCAAGAGCGTGGGCTGGTCTTCCATCTTTTTGTGTCTTCTTCAATTTCTTTCATGAGTGTTCTGTAGTTCCCCAAGTACAGATCCTCTACCTCTTTAGTTAGGTTTATTCCCAGGTATCTTATGGTTCTTGGTGCTAGAGTAAATGGAATCAGTTCTCTAATTTCTCTTTCTGTATTTTCATTGTTAATGTATAAGAAAGCCACTGATTTCTGTACCTTGACTTTGTATCCTGCCACATTACTGAATTGCTGTATGAGTTCTAGTAGTTTGGGGGTGGAGTCTTTGCGGTTTTCCATATAAAGTATCATGTCATCTGCAAAGAGAGAGAATTTGACTTCTTCATTGCCAATTTGGATACCTTTTATTTCTCTTTGTTGTCTGATCACTGTTGCTAGGACTTTTAATACTATGTTGAACAAGAGTGGTGAGAGTGGGCATCCTTGTCGTGTTCCTGATCTCAATGGGAAGGCTGCAAGCTTTTTCACACTGAGGATGATATTTGCTGTGGGTCTTTCATAGATAGATAGATTTGATGAAGTTCAGGAATGTTCCCTCTATCCCTATACTTTGAAGCGTTTTACATAGGAACGGATGCTGGATTTTGTCAAATGCTTCTTCTGCATCAATTGAGAGGACCATGTAGTTCTTATCTCTTCTCTTATTAATTTGTTCTATCACATTGATTGATTTGCAATTGTTGAACCATCCTTGTAGCCTAAGGATGAATCCCACCTGATCATGGTGGATAATCTTTTTAATGTGCTGTTGGATCCTGTTTGCTAAGATCTTGCTGAGAATCTTAGCATCCATATTCATCAGTGATATTGGTCTGAAATTCTCCTTTTTGTGGAGTCTTTGCCTGGTTTGGGAATCTGGGTAATGCTGGCTTCATAAAAAGAGTCTGGAAGTTTTCCTTCTGCTTGAATTTTTTTTGAAACACCTTCAGAGGGATAGGTGTTATTTCTTCCTTGAAAGTTTGGTAGAATTCCTCAGTGAATCCGTCAGGTCCTGGGCTCTTGTTTTTTGGGAGATTTTTGATCACTGCTTCAATCTCGTTACTAGATATCAGTCTATTCGGGTTGTCAATTTCTTCCTGGTTCAATTTTGGGAGTTTATAGTTTTCCAGGAAGGCATCCATTTCATCGAGGTTGCTTAACTTACTGGCATATAACTGTTGATACTAACTTCTGATGATTGTTTCTATTTCCTTGGTGTTAGCTGTGATCTCTCCCTTCTCATTCATAATTTTATTAATTTGAGCTTTCTCTCTTTTCTTTTGGATTAGTGTGGCCAATGGTTTATCGACCTTATTGATTCTTTCAAAAAACAAGTTTTTAGTTTCATTGATACGTTCTACTGTATCTCTGGTTTCTACCTCATTGATCTCAGCTCTAATCTTGATTATTTCTCTTCTTATGTGTGAAGTTGGTTTGATTTGTTGTTGATTCTCCAGTTCTTTAAGGTGTAGAGAAAGCTGCTGTGTTCTGGATTTTTCAATTTTTTTGAGAGAGGCTTGGATGGCTATGTTTTTCCCCCTTAGGACCGCCTTTGCTGTATCCCATAGGTTTTGGACCAAAGTGTCTTCATTCTCGTTGGTTTCCATGAATTGTTTCAGTTCTTCTTTGATCTCCTGGTTGATCCAAGCATTTTAAGCAAGGTGGTATTTAGCTTCCAGGTGTTTGAGTTCCTTCAGAACTTTTCCCTGTGATTGAGCTCCAGTTTCAAAGCATTGTGATCTGAGAATATGCAGGGAATAATCTCAGTCTTTTGGTATTGGCTGAGTCCTGATTTGTGACCCGGTATGTGGTCTATTCTTGAGAAGGTTCCATGTGCACTTGAGAAGAATGAGTATTCTGATTTTTAGGGTGGAATGTTCTATATATATAATGAGGTCCATCTGGTCCAGTGTGTCATCAATGCTCTTGTTTCTTTATTGATTTTCTGCTTCGATGATCTATCTATTTCTGAGAGAGGTGTGTTAAGTTCTCCTACTATTAATGTATTCATATCAATATGACTCTATCTTGATTAACAGTTTTCTTATGTAATTGGCTTCTCCCATATTCGGGGCATAGATATTTACAATTGTTAGATCATCTTGGTGGATAGTCCCTTTAAGAATGATGTAGTGTCCTTCTGTATCTCTGACTACGATCTTTAGTTTAAAATCTAATTTATCTGATATGAGAATTGTTATCCCAGCCTTTTTTTTTAGGCCCATTGTCATGAAAGATACTTCTCCATCCCTTTACTTTCAGTCTGGGTGTATCTTTAGGTTCAAAATGGGTCTCTTGTAGACAACATATGGATGGGTCTTATCGTTTTATCCAATCTGCAACCCTGTGTGATTTTATGGGCACATTTAGGCCATTCACATTGAGAGTGATTATTGATAGATACGTTTTTATTGACATCGTGTTACCTTTGAAGTCTTTCTTTCTGTAGATTGTCTCTATATTTCTGTTCAATGCTATTCTTGGATTTTTTCTCTTTTATAGGACCCCCTCCCCTTAATATTTCCTGCAGTGTCAGCTTGGTGGTTGCATAGTCTTTTAAGCCTTGCCGATCTTGGAAACTCTTTATCTCTCCATCCATTTTGAATGTCAGTCTTGCTGGATCAAGTATTCTTGGCTGCATGCTCTTCTCATTTAATGCCCTGGATATGTCTTGCCAGCCCTTTCTGGCTTGCCAGGTCTCTGTGGATAGGTCTGATGTTATCTGATGGGCTTTCCTCTGTAAGTAAGGAGCCTCTTTGTCCTAGCGGCTTTCAAGAGATTATGCCTACAATTATGATTCCTCAATTTGACTATCAGGTGCCTTGATGTTTTTTGGAATCTATAATCTTTGGTGGAGACCTTTCAGCCTCTAGTACATGAATGCTGGTTCCATTCGCGAAATTGGGAAAATTTTCATGAAGAACTTGTTCCACTATATCTTCTAGACTTCTTTCTTTTTCCTCCCCTTCAGGGATTCCAATAATTCTGATGTTGGAACGTTTCATGGCATCATTTATTTCCCTGATTCTGTTTTTGTGGTTTCTAAGCTGTTTGTTCCAGGCTTCCTCCTGATCCTTTCTCTCTGTTTGTCCTCCAGATCACTAATTCTATCTTCTGTCTCAGTTACCCTAGCTTTGAGAGAATTTAGATTAGATTGGAACTCATTGAGAGCATTGTGAACCTCAGCCCTGTAAGCTCCGCCCTAACATTGTGAACAACATCTCTGGTCACTTTCACCTCGGCCCTAATCAATTCCGTTTGGTCACCCATGGCTTTCTCCAACCTAGCTATTGCCTGGATAATTGTTAGCCTGAATTCTCTTTCCAACAGATTGTCTATGTTGATAGCCATTAGCTCTGCTGCAGAAGGTCCATCCTCTGTATTTTTATTCTGTTGGGCATTCCTCCTCCTAGTCATTTTGGTGAGAGATGACTGAACAGATGTAGCTGGATGTATCGACCATGGTGCAGTCAAGGTGCACCCTGGAACACTTCTGAGCAATCAGGATTCCCCACCCAAACAATAGACAAAAGAAAAGAAAAAGAAAAAGAGAGAGAGAGACAGGAAAGAAAGGGAAGTGAAAGAGAAGGTTCAGCCCAAATGGACCCCAATGTACAATTTATGAAGTATACAAACAAAACCAGACAAACAAAAAGACTGATAAAAGTATATGACAAGAGAAAAATATATATATATATATGCAAATAAAGGAAGAGCCTCATCAAAAAGAACCCCAAGTGTAAGATTTATATACTATCAGGACAAACACAAAAACACAGAAACACTGGTGGAAGAAAAAGATGGGAGAGTGGTTATAAATTCTCAGTGTGGGCGAGGAAGGTTGTTTTAATTCTTCCTGGAGGTATCTTGATATCTTTGTTAAAGGACTCAACGTTCCTAAGATAAAGCGGGATTAAAAATTGGTTTACCTATAGGGGTAGTATTGATTGGGGAAAGGGGATTACTTTGAAGTTTAACTCTATATGAATATTAGAAAATAAAAATGAATAAATTAGACTAAACAAAACTAAAATTTTTTTAAAAAGATTCAAAAAATAGAAATGCAAAAGAAATACACAGGTGTATGTATCAAAAAGTTCAGGTTAGAAGGCTATTATGGAATTTGATGTACCGGACAGCTCACTGTGATGGTAAATAGGTTAAAAATATATCTATATTTAAAAAATGAACCAGAATAGTGGGAATGAGTTAAAAATAAATGTTGTCCTATGAAGTAGTGGTGGTTGTTTTCTTGCATTCTTTCTTTCTTTTTTTTTTTCTTTCTTGTTTTGTTTTCTGGGGGAGGGGCCTGCCACGTGGGTTTTCAGTCAATGTTGTTCCCTGAGTTAAGTCCTCCCGCCCCCCTCAAGGTAGTAGGATCTGAGGAAACTGGTTTTTTTTTTCAGGCTTTTGTTCTCTGGCGGTTTTTATGTTTGTTCACTTTTTTTTTCTCTCATCTTGACTGCTTTTGGTGGTTTTTGTAGTTTTAGAGGAAAACAAACTGCACCCCGACCTCCCTCTTAGAGAGAAGCCTCAGTATGGCTACAGAGCCCAAATAAGTTCTCCCTTAGCCGCTGGCAGAGCAGGTTCCCAGTCGTGGTCCCTGGGGATGCAGAATCTTTTGCTTGAACCCAAAACCACGGCAGCGGCGGCAGTCTGGGAGCTCCAGACCGCCAGAGACGTTCCAAGCAGTGATCGCACACTGAGATTTTCCCACTGGCCCGGGCTGGGAGTGCCTGATCTTTCTGGGTCTAAGAGCGCCCGGCTTGCGCGCACCTCTTTCAGGGGAGGCTGTGGGTCGCGCGCGCATCTCAGGCTCTGAGAACAGGGTGCAGGTCCGAAAGCACCAGGCTGGGCCTTCGCGTAACTCTGTCAGGGGAGAGTATGGGGCACACGGTTTGGGCTCTGAAACAATGGCACAGGTCAAAGAGTGCCAGCTGGGCCTTTGTACCTCTCTCAGGGTAGGATGAGGGGCACGCGTATCTTAGGCTCTGTAGCAGGGCTTGCACATTCTGCGCTCCGACGTCGCTCCCATCTCCTCACAGGAGCCAGAACCCACACATTCTTGGGTGCGCTGGTGGCTTAGGGACCAAGACCTGGTTTCTTCACCGCACTCTCTCCGGCTCAGCGCCAGGGGAGGCTCTCCTGGGACCAGGGACTTAAGCCCCTATCCCTAGCCTCCCCAATTCCCACAATTCCGCCCCCCTCCCCCCCGTGATCCTTTGCTCTTTTTGAGTGCTTTCAACCAGACTCCAAGTTAATGCTTGGCACTCTTGTATTGGGGTATTACTTTCCAATCTGTCGCCTCTGGTGGCTCCCTCCCCCTTTTGTTTATTTTCCAATATCAGTCCACCGTTCCCACTCTGCTTTACCTGCCCACTGGCATCTTCTGCCCCTGTAGAGATCCAGACATGTATAATTCTGATCTCAGGCTGATGTCATGGGTGATCGGAGTTCTTTGGTAGGTATAATCAGCTCACTTTAGGGTATAAGTTGAAAAGGCGCCTCCTCCTACTTCCCCGCCATCTTATCCCCCCCTAACTAAAAATTTTCTTGAAGGAAATAGCAATGCAGGCAGCTTAACTAGGGATCCACAAACTAGAACAAAGGACCCACCCTAGGGGCAAGAGCCAGGGATGCTGTCCAAAATTCCATAGTGCCCACATCCACTCCAACCAGACATCAAAGAGAAACAGATGCAGCATTGGAGAGTTGGACAAAGCAGTGTGTCCAGAGGAGGCTACCTGGAAGAGATCTCACTCTAACACTGGGGAACAAGTCCAGGACCAGTCCCACTCATGGTTCCTTCCTGTGTTCAGCAGCACTGTGGGATGCTACTGGCAAAGGGGCCCTGCACAAGCAGTGAGTCAAACAGCACAGTGAGCAAGAAAGAATGTGTTGTGCACATGAGAACACATACATATTATACTCCTGCAAAGGATGACCCCATGATGGAGGCCTCAGTGCTGAACTCTGCCAGACCAGAACAGAAGAATGGAAAGTCCCACCCTAAAGGAAAGATCTGGTTTTGAGAGGCGAGGCCCTGAGTAGTGTAACTGAGTGGGGACAGCAAGTGATAGGGAGGCAAGGAGGTGCAGAGCTTTCACTCTAAGGGGCAGTATGGGTTGGGAGTGAGGATTCAGGGCAGCCAGTCAGGAAGCAGAAGGACCATCAAAGACAATGCTGATGTCTCTAGGAAAGGCTGAGGTGATGGGGATGAAGAGAGACCTGGAGAACAGCAAGATCCATTTGGAGAATGACTGGACAAGCAAGCTGGGCGAAAGGATAGGCAATACAGGCCCATGTGTTGCCCTGAATAAGGCTGCACAAGCAAAGAGAAGGCTCCAGGTATGGAAGGGAATTCAGAACCAGACCCTGTGCTGTAGCCTCTTCCAATAAGACTCTTACTAAGAGGCCACTGTCCCACCAGGCCCACACCCACGATTCTCATGGATGTCACTGGTACACAAAGTTGGAACTGTATCTCCAGGAGCTACAAGGATTAGGAGATTCCTGAGTGCCACTCATCTAGTTGGAGACAAAAGTGGTTCCACACTCAACTCCTAGCAGCCATTGTAATAAATAAGCACATGTTGCAAAGACTCCAGGAGCCCTCCACTACACTGGAGAGAGGAAAATCTGCTGCCAGCTCTTTGGCCATTGCTGGAAAGCCATCAAGAGAACCTGTGCTGCCTGCTGAGAGTTTTAGTTCATGCACATTCCCAGGCCCAGATCTAGAAAGTGTGCAGATCCTGCAGAAGCCATCCATTGCAGGTGCAGATCCTGCAGAAGCCATCCATTGCAGGCGCTGGTGGCAGTTCATACGCTGGGAAGGTCTCCAGGGCCAATGACCCCTTGCAGAAGACACAGGAGCACTGGGGCAGCCCTGATGCCCCCAAACTCCAGCTTGGAGGGCCCATGAATGGCCTGCAAAACAGAATTTAGAGTCACTACCCTATTGATCGCAATGGGGGCAGCTGCAGCCAGTGGTTGGCCAGTGGGGGGGTGGGAGTAGCACAGCCCAGGCTGCTGGGACAGCTGGAGCTGGCAGTTGCTGGGGCCAGCAGGAGGATCTGGAGCTGAGACCAAAACACAGGCAGCTGCTGTTGGAGTATGGGGAATGCTGGGAGCCTCCGATTATCAGAGGAGCAAGTGTCAAGTGTCAGGAGCTTAGAGTCCACTGTTGGGTCACGGCCATGGGGGTACTGGGGCTGAGGAAACTGAGGGGTGGCAGTGGGAGCAGAAGCGAGTCCCCTCCTCAGGTCGGAAGCTTGGGGGCTGTGGCTAGGCTGAACCTGACTCACCCGCTCACCCTTTCCAGTCTCTGGCCCCAAACAACTTATCACCACCTTTGGCAGTGGATCTGTAAGGAGCTGTGTGTGTGGTGAGGGTGCAGAGCTGGGCACCAACAGTGAGGCAACCCCTCATCTGGGATTGGCAAGGATGTTGGGCACCCCCTTCCCCTTCAAATGACACACCCCAAAATCGCAGGGCAGGGCGGTGTGTTGGGGCATTCCCAGACTTCTGGAAGGGAAGACCTCAGCATAGAAGCTGCACCTCATTCCCTGACTTCTCTGAGTTGGACCCCCTGTGACTCCTGGAGGCTACTCAAACCCAAGGTGGTTCCCAGTCTCAGGGAATCCTAGAGTTCCTTTTGCCTATCAACTGAAACTAGAGACCAGAACCGCATAAGTTCTGGAGCACTCTACTCCTTATCCCTTTTCTGTCTCAGAAGGAATTCTCCCCAGCATTTTCACTGGCCACAGTAGTGGATTCCATTCCTCACTCCCATCCCAAACATTTAGCTTTAGCGCAGATGAAGAAAAAATCCACATTGTACTTGTGTTTAGATTTATCATTCAAGGGCATCCCCATCCTCCCCTCAATTTTTTTTTAACCCATTCCCATCCAGCCACAACCCACAACCCTGGTAATCATCCCCTAGGTTTTGTAAACTATCAACAGAGATGTATGACTAGTAGAGTAAACAGTGTCCTTCACTGGCTGGACTCTGCAGTTTAATAGAGCTTCCTTTAACTGGCTCTGTTCTACCAAGCTAGTGAGAAAGGCCTTTTTGGATGTTCCTGTGTGTGCATAAAGCCTTTTATTTTTTTCCCTTTCTACACAGTTTTTTGTTCTTTTTTTTTAAGAACTTCCCACACAGTTAAAAAAAAAATCTAGGGTAACTTGATTCAAATGTAGCTTTTGGGAAGCATAACCATAGAGGAAGTAAAATGTGGAAGTAAAATACAAAATGTAATTATGATTCTGAGGGTAATTGTCCAACTTTTTGAAAGTGCCAAAGATGACGTATATGGATTTTTTGTTAAGTATGTGGATTTTTAGATTATTTTAACTGGGTAATTGTATCCTTTGTAAGATTTTAAGTAAATAAGCTCTTAACACATGATATTTTGCACTAAGATATTGTTGTTTTATTTGAGTTACTTGTGTAATTGTTGATTTGTCAGATATCTTGAACCTAGAAATCTGTGAACAAATCCATTAAGAATCTACTCTCTTGAAAATGCATTTTATAAATGCTTTGTATTAAGAAGGTGTTAACAGTAGCCTGTCATTTCTGCCACATATAAGACCATAATCTGAAACAGTTATTTCCCTGACAATTGCTCAGATGCCTGAAACTGATAAGGTCTAGTACTCTGAATGACTATCATTCAAAAAGAAATATAGAGCTACACACCTACTGCATGCATGTACCTCTATGATGGTATTTACTATAATGGACATCATCTCTGCATCTAATTTTCAGGTACAGAATTAATACTTCAAATCTGGAGAAGTATCTTGTGCAAATTGAAAGATTGGGTATTCTCTTTAATTTTCTTTTTTTTTTTTAAAGATTTTATTTATTTATTTATTTGACAGAGAGAGATCACAAGCAGGCAGAGAGGCAGGCAGAGAGAGAGGAGGAAGCAGGCTCACTGCTGAGTGGAGAACCCGATGTGGGGCTCGATCCCAGGACTCTGAGATCATGACCTGAGCCGAAGGCAGTGGCTTAACCATATGTATTGTCTCATCTGCACACTTGAAACATCCACAATCACATAAACTCCAAGATGTAACTATGGAATTATGAGACCAACCAAGATTTAAGGAAAGTATTGCCACACTTTGGAACCAGGCAATTTTCCACCAGTTCAACAATTAAACTAATAGATTCTCTGTTGATAATCAAGAGTAAAGAGCCAAATAAAGTCATGTACATCCTATTGGCAAATGGTATCTGTGGCTGTTAAGTTTTTATTCTTTTTTAAATAATTTTTTATTTTTTTAATTTCTTTTCAGTGTTCCAGAATTCATTGCTTATGCACCACACCCAGTGCTCCATGCAATATGTGCCCTCAATAATACCCACCACCTGGCTCCCCCAACCTCCCACCCCTGGCCCCTTCAAAACCCTCAGATTGTTTTTCAGAGTCCATAGTCTCTCATGGTTCATCTCCCTTTCCGATTTCCCTCAACTCCCTACTCCTCTCCATCTCCCCATGTCCTCCATGTTATTTGTTATGATCCACAAATAAGTGAAACCATATGATAATTGACTCTCTCTGCTTGACTTATTTCACTCAGCATAATCTCTTGCAGTCCCGTCCATGTTGATACAAAAGTTGAGTATTTGTCCTTTCTGATGGAGGCATAATACTCCATAGTGTCTATGGACCACATCTTCCCTATCCATTCATCTGTTGAAGGGCATCTTGATTCTTTGCATAGTTTGGCTACTGTGGCCATTGCTGCTATGAACATTAGGGTACAGATGACCTTTCTTTTTGCTACATCTGTATCTTTGGGGTAAATACCCAGTAGTGCAATTGCAGGGTCATAGAGAAGCTCTATTTTTAATTTCTTAAGGAATCTCCACACTGTTTTCCAAAGGGGCTGCACCAACTAGCATTCCCACCAACAGTGAAAAAGGGTTCCTCTTTCTCCACATCCTCTCCAACATATGTTGTTTACTGTCTTGTTAATTGGCCATTCTAACTGGTGGAAGGTGGTATCTCAATGAGGTTTTGATTTGAATCTTCCTGATGGCTAGTGATGATGAACATTTTTTCATGTGTGTGTTAGCCATTTGTATGTATTCGTTGAAGAAGTGTCTGTTCATGTCTTCTGCCCATTTTTTGACATTATTATCTGTTTTGTGTGTGTTGAGTTTGAGGAGTTCTTTATAGATCCTGGATATCAGCCCTTTGTCTGTATTGTCATTTGCAAATATGTTCTCCCATTCTTTGGATTGCCTCTTTGTTTTTTTCAGTGTTTCCTTTGCTGTGCAGAATATTTTGAATTTGATGAAATCCCAAAAAATCATTTTCACTTTTCTTTCCTTTGCCTTTGGAGACATATCTTGAAAGAAGTTGCTGTGGGTGATGTTGAAGAGGTTACTGCCTATGTTTTCCTCTAGGATTCTGATGGATTCCTGACTCAGGTTGAGATCTTTCATCCATTTAGAGTTGATATTTTTGTATGGTGCAAGAGAATGGTCGAGTTTCAATCTTCTACACATAGCTGTCCAATTTTCTCAGCACCATTTATTGAAGAGACTGTCTTTTTTCCACTATATATTTTTTCCTGCTTTTTTCATTATTTGACCATAGAGTTGAGGGCCCATATCTGGGCTCTCTACTCTGTTCCCTGGTCTATGTGTCTGTTTTTAGGAGAGTACCATGCTGTCTTGGTGATCCCAGCTTTGTAGTAAAACTTGAAATCAGGCAACATGATGCCCCAGTTTTGTTTTTCTCTTTCAACATTTCCTTAGCAATTCAGGGTTTCTTCTGATTCCATATAAATTTTAGGATTGCTTGCTCCAGCTCTTTGAAAAATACCAGTGGAATTTTTATCAGAATGGTATTGAAAGCAGAGATTGCTCTAGTCAGTATAGACATTTTAACAATGTTTATTCTTCCAATCCATGAGCATGGAATGGCCTTCCATCTTTTTGTGTCTTCTTCAATTTCTTTCATGAGTGTTCTGTAGTTCCTCGAGTACAGATCCTTTACCTCTTTGGTTAGGTTTATTCTGAGGTATCTTATGGTTCTTGGTGCTGTAGTAAATGGAATCGATTCTCTAGTTTCCCTTTCTGTATTTTTCATTGTTAGTGTATAAGAAAGCAATTGATTTCTGTACATTGATTTTGTATCCTGCCACATTATTGAATTGTTGAATAAGTTCTAGTAGTTTGGGGGTGGAGTCTTTTGGGTTTCCCATATAAAGTATCATGTCATCTGCAAAGAGAGAGAATTTGACTTCTTCATTGCCAATTTGAATACCTTTTATTTCTCTTTGTTGTCTGATCGCTGCTGCTAGGACTTCTAATACTATGTTGAATAAGAGTGGTGAGAGAGGGCATCCTTGTGTTCCTGATCTCAACAGGAAGGCTGCAAGCTTTTTCCCATTGAGGATGATATTTGCTGTGGGTCTTTCATAGATAGATTTGATGAAGTCGAGTAATGTTCCCTCTATCCCTAACTTTGAAGCGTTTTACACAGGAACAGATGCTGGATTTTGTCAAATGCTTTTTCTGCATCAATTGAGAGGGCCATGTAGTTCTTTTCTCTTCTTTTATTGATTTGTTCTATCACATTGATTTATTAGTGAATGCTGAACCATCCTTGTAACCCAGGGATAAATCCCACCTGGTCATGGTGGATAATCTTTTTAATGTACTGTTGGATCTTATTAGCTAGGATCTTGTTGAGAATCTTAGCATCCACATTCATCAGGAATATTGATCTTAAATTCTCTTTTTGGTTGGGGTCTTTGCCTAGTTTGGGGATCAGGGTAATGCTGGCTTCCTAAGAAGAGTCTGGAAGTTTTCCTTATGCTTCAATTTTTTGAAACAGCTTCAGGAGAATAGGTGTTATTTCTTCTTTGAAAGTTTGGTAGAATTCCTCACTGAATCCGTCAGGTCCTGGGCTCTTGTTTTGGGGGAGATTTTTGATCACTGCTTCAATCTTGTTACTAGATATTGATCTATTCAGGTTGTCCATTTCTTTTTGATTCAGTTTTGGAAGTTTATAGTTTTCCAGGAATGCATCCATTTCATCTAGGTTGCTTAACTTACTGGCATATAACTGTTGATAATAACTTCTGATGATTGTTTCTATTTCCTTGGTGTTAGTTGTGATCTCTCCCTTTTCATTAATAATTTTATGAATTTGGACCTTCTCTCTTTTCTTTTTGATTAGTTTGGCCAATGGTTTATAGATATTACTGATTCTTTCAAAAAACCAGCTTCTAGTTTCATTAATGCATTTTACTATTTCTCTAGTTTCTAGCTCATTGATCCCTGCTCTAATCTTGATTGTTTCCCTTCGTGTGTGTGGATTTGGCTTAATTTGTTGTTGATTCTCCAGTTCTTTAAGGTGTAAAGACAGCTGATGTATGCTAGATTTTTCAATTTTTTGAGGAAGGCTTGGATGGCTATGTATTTCCCCCTTAAGACTGCCTTTGCTGTATCCCATAGGTTTTAGACCACAGTGTTTTCACTCTCATTGGTTTCCATGAATTGCTTAAGTTCTTCTTTGATTTCCTGGTTGATCCAAGCATTCTTAAGCAAGGTGGTCTTTAGCTTCCAGGTGTTTGAACTCCCTCCAAACCTTTCCTTGTGATTGAGCTCCAGTTTCAAAGCATTGTGATTTGAGAATATGCAGGGAATAATCTCAATCTTTTGGTATCAGTTGAGCCCTGATTTGTGACCCAGTATGTGGTCTGTTCTGGAGTAGGTTCCATGTGCAGTCAAGAAGAATGAGTATTCTTCTTGAAGGTGGAATATTCTGGATATATCTATGAGGTCCATCTGGTCCAATGTGTCATTCAATACTTTCTTTCTTTATTGATTCTCTGCTTGGATGATATATCTATTACTGAGAGTTGCATGTTAAAATCTCCAACTATTGGGGAGCCTGGGTGGCTCAGTGTGTTAAAGCCTCTGCCTTCAGCTCAGGTTATGATCTCAGGGTCCTGGGATCAAGCCCCACATCAGCCTTTCTGCTCGGCAGGGAGCCTGCTTCTTCCTCTCTCTCTGCCTATCTCCTCTGCCTACTTGTGACCTCTGTCTGTCAAATAAATAAATAAAAATCTTTTAAAAAAAGATCTCCTGGGGGAGGAGTCAAGATGGCGGAGAAGTAGCAAGCTGAGACTGCTTCAGCT
>NC_081569.1:27032875-27036441 GCF_022355385.1 Mustela nigripes
CTGTGAAGTGTGTAAACCTGGTGATTCACAGACCTGTACCCCTGGGGATAAAAATATATGTTTATAAAAAATAAAAAATTAAAAAAAAAAAAAAAAGATCTCCTACTATTAATGTATTCATATCAATATGACTCTTTATCTTGATTAACAGTTGTCTTATGTAATTGGCTGCTCCCATATTGGGGCATAAATATTTACTATTGTTAGATATTCTTGGTGGATAGACCCTTTAAGAATGATGTAGTATCCTTTTGTATCTCTGACTACAGTCTTTAGTTTAAAATCTATATCTGACATGAGAATCACTACCCCAGCCTTCTTTTGAGGCCCACTGGCATGAAAGATGCTTCTCCATCCCTTCTTACTCAGTCTGGATGTATCCTTAGGTTCAAATGGGTCTCCTGTAGACAGCATATGGATGCATCCTGTCATTTTATCCAGTCTGCAACCCTGTGCCATTTTATGGGTGCATGTAGGCCATTCACACTGAGAGTGATTATTGAGTGATGGGTTTTTATTGACATCATGTTACCTGTGAAGTCTTTGTTTCTATAGATTGTCTCCATAAATTTCTGTTCAATGATATTCTTGGGCTTTTTCCTCTTTTATAGAACCCCCCTTACTATTTCTTGTAGTATTGGCTTGGTGGTCACATATTCTTTTAAACCTTGCCAGTCTTGGAAGCTCTTTATCTCTCCATCCATTTTGAAGGTCAGTCTTGCTGGATAAAGTATTCTTGGCTTCATGTTCTTCTCATTTATTGCCCTGAATACATCTTTCCAGCCCTTTCTGGCTTACCAGGTTTCTGTGGCCAGGTCTGACATTATCCTTTTTTTTTTTTTAAGATTTTATTTATTTATTTGGCAGACAGAGGTCATAGGTAGGCAGAGAGGCAGACAGAGGGGGGCGGGAAGCAGGCTCCCTGCTGAGCAGAGAGCCTTATGTGGGGCTCAATTCCAGGACCCTGAGATCATGATCTGAGCCAAAGGTAGAGGTTTAACCCACTGAGCCATCCAGGCACCCCAAGTCTGACATTATTCTGATGGGCTTTCCTCTGTATGTAAGGAATCTCTTCCCTCTAGCTGCTTTCAAGCGCTTCTGTCTAAAATTATGATTCATCATTTTCACAATCAAGTGTCTTGAGGTCTTTCTAGATTCTGTGATCTTGGTGCAGACCTTTATGCCTCTAGGACACAAATGTTGATTCCACTCACCAGATTGGGAAAATTTTCATAGAGAATTTGTTCAAGTATATTCTTCTTTCTTTCTCCTCTCCCTCAGGGATTCCAATAATTGTGACATTGGAACATTTAGTGGCATCATTTATTTCCCTAATTCTGTTTTCATGGCTTCTAAGCTGTTTGTTCCAGGCTTCCTCTTGATCCTTTTTCTCTATTAGTTTGTCCTCCAGATCAGTAATTCTATCTTCTGTCTCAGTTACCCTAGCTGCTAGAGAATTTAGATTAGATTGGAACTCATTGAGAGCATTGCTAACATCATCCCTGGTGGCTTTCACTTCTGCCCTAATCAATTCCATTTTGTCATTAAAGGCTTCCCTCAACCTAGCCTTTGCCTGGATAATTGTTAGCCTGAATTCCCTTTCTGACATACTGTTTATGTCATTATCCAATAGCTCTGATGGAGAGGGCACAGTCTGTGAATCTTTCCTCTGTTGGGCATTCCTCCTTCTAGTCATTTTGGTGAGAGATAGCTGAACAGATGTATAGCTAAATGTATCAAACATGGTGCTGGCAAGGTGCACTCTGGAACACTTCTGAGCAACTGGGAGTCCCCACCAAAAACAAAGAAAAAAAGAAAAAGAGATAGAGAGAGGAAAAAATATTAAAAAATAAAAGAGAAGATAAAATCAAAAATAAAAGAGAATATCCAGTCCAAATGGGCCCCAAAGGTAATCTATTTCTTTGACTTTTATTAATTTTTGTCTTTTACTTGGTTTAGCCTTTATTTGATGTTTTTCTCCATCTCCATTAGGTATAAGGTTAGCCTGTGTATTTGAGGTGTTTCTAATTTTTTTTAAGATTTTATTTATTTATTTGACCAATGGAGATCACAAATAGGCAGAGCAGCAGGCAGAGAGAGAGGAGGAAGCAGTCTCCCTGCTGAGCAAAGAGTCCAATGTGGGGCTTGATCCCAGAACTCTGGGATCATGACCTGAACCGAAGGCAGAGGCTTTAGCCCACTGAGCCACCCAGGTGCCCCAAGGTGTTTCTAATTTTTTGAGAAAGTTTTGTAATGTTCTGTAATTCACTCTTAGGACCACCTATGCCAGATCCCAAAGGTTTGGAACAGTTGTGTTTTCATTTGCATTTGTTTCCACTAATTTTTAAAATTTGTCTTTCATTTCCTTGTTGACCATTTATTCTGTAGTAGGATGCTTGTTAACTTCCAAGTATTTGAGTTCCTTCCCAATTTCCTCTTGTGATTGAGTTCAAGTTTCAAAACACTGTGATCTTCAAATCTGCAGGATATAATCCTAATCTTTTTCTACTGGTTGAGACCTGATTTTTGAGCCAGGACGTAATCTGTTCTGGAGAATATTCCATTTGCACTTGGGAAAAATGTGTAATCTGTTGCTTTCGGATGAAATGTTCTGAATATATCTGTGTAGGTCCATCTGGTTCTTGTTTCCTTTCTTGATTTTCTGCTCCCATTATCTGTCCATTGCTGTGAGTGGGGTTTTAAAGGCCCCTATAATTATTATATTATTAGCAGTGTGTTTCTTTAATTTTGTTATTAATTTGTTTACATAATTGGTTGCTCCTAAGTTAGGTGAAAAACATTTAAAATTTAGATCTTGAAGTTAGATCTTGTCTGATAGACCATTGAAGTATATTGTAATGTCCCTATTCATCTATTATTGCTTTCTTTGGTTTAAAATCTAATTTATGTGATAAGGATTGCTACCCCAACTTTCAGTTGGTATCCATTAACATGATAGATGTTTCCGCACCCTCTCACATTCAGTCTGGAGGTGTCTTTAGGTCTACAATGACTCTATTGTAGACAGCATATGGATGGATCTTGCTTTTTTTCCAGTCTGATATCCTGTGTGTTTTGGTTGGAGCATCCAGCCAATTTATATGCAGAGTACCTATTGAAAGATATGAATTTAATGCCATTGTATTACCTAGAGTTCATTGTTTCCATATATTGTCTGTGTTCCTTTCTGGTCTATGTTACTTTGGGGGTCTCTCTTTGCTTACAGGATTCCCTTTCATATTTCTTTTAGGACTCCTTTAGTTATCACAAATTCTTCTATTCTCTGTTTGTTCTGAATGCTCTTTACCTATCCTTCTGTTCTGAATGACAGCCTTGGTGGATAAAGTAATCTTGGATGCATATTTTTCTCATTCAGCACCCTGAATATATCATGTCAGTCCTTTCTGGACTGCCAGTTCTCTGTGGGAAGGTCTGCTGCCAGCCTTACATTTCTTTTTTTTTTTTTTTAAGATTTTATTTATTTATTTGACAGAGAGAAATCACAAGTAGGCAGAGAGGCAGGCAGAGAGAGAGAGAGAGGAGGAAGCAGGCTCCCTGCTGAGCAG